>NW_027192376.1:531676-544186 GCF_041956635.1 Thermomyces lanuginosus | reverse complement strand
AATTTGTAAATTTTTCTCGACCCTTTTTTTTTCTCTCTTTTTTTTTCTTCTTACGCGTTCATAACATTCATCGTGATTCGCCTGCCCGACATCGGACTCATTGACCGACATTTTGTTCTGCGGTGAGACCGTTGCGACGTGGGAATAGACTAGGCAACGAGTCCGACGGAGCACACAAGGTAGAGAAGCATTGTTTGTCTGCTGATTTCGGCCGGCAGAGTTTGCACGGAGTACGGATACTCCGTACGGAGAACCAGGAGCAACCTCGGAGGATATCATGATAACCTAACATCAACGTAACTAACGCTACCTAACCTAACCTTGGGGAACGCTCTGCCGCTTTGATCTGAATGGCCAGAATTAGGTTAGGTTATCTCACGTGATTTACCGCGAGATTCTCGAACCTTGTCCTGCCCAATCATGACTCATTCCGTCACTGATTAGGTTAAGTTCGTGTGGTCAACAGTCGGTGGCCAATCGCCAATTCGGTCCTGCAGCCTGCTGCTGCACTCCGCAGTGCTTTGGCCATCGACGTGGAAGATCATTTTGACAGCGGCAGCTGTGGTCTGGGGTATCATCGTGGTCACCAGGAAGGAGCAGATGACATTGGACGAGCCTGATCTGGATTTCGCATATGCGTTGTTAGGAGAAATCGATATTGGTTGAGTACTTCAGCACTACGAGTACTCTGTAGTTCACTTCCGTACTCCGTGTAATGCTCGTATTTTCTACGAATTCCAGGAAACTCCAGGATGATGACTTTCTTCGGTCTCAGACAAAAGACATGCACAGTCTTGCAGATATGAATATCCAAATGAAACGAAACAATTTGCTCTGAGGTCCGTTTCCTGCCATTATGGATCTGATATGGAATGATTTAAGCCAGGCATGATGCGAACCTGTACATTCGTAATGCTGATGTCCGATCAAACGAGTAGACATCAGACATGCATCACCACTGCGGTGGCATAGAAGTCCCAATGTTCAAGAGATGCAGATTTCGATCACGGCGCGAATGCAGCCCCATGCCAACGACTATGATATTCTCCGATCTAACAGTGAACAGAATACGTTGCGTACAATGAATGGACCAGGAAACTGCGTTTGCTGCGGATAACGGCAGGTGCTCTTGCCCATCAAGGAAGCTGTGAACAGCAGGAGCATTTTCACACAGACAGAGTTGCTCTTTCCTTTTCTTCTTCTTGATCATCCGCGCCACTCCTGACTGCATCATCGTCAGAGGAAAGAGGAACCCAAGAGCGGTGGACCATGGTGCCTTTCGACAGCGACTTCGTGGACAGGTGAGTAGCATTAATGCCAGTAAGACACTCGGGCTGACGATGTGCTAGACTCAAACAGGTCAAGCTGCCAGACAAGTAGGTTTGCAAATATCATTTGATGAGAGTGGCCATGTTGAATGAGGAAGGATCAAATGCGCTGCCTGCCACAAAAACCGCATGCAGGCCGCCTTCTCCAACAGCCAGCTCAATCGGCTGCGCCAGGCCATTGTCAGGAAGGGCCAGGAAGGCATCATCGGCTGCCCGATCCGCTGTCGAACCTGTGTCGGCGGCCCGCCCACTGAGCTGGCCTGCATTGTCTGCCTCAAGACCAAGCCCCTCACAGAGTTTGCCAAAAATCAACGCCATGACCCCGACAGAGCGGTAAGGATGGCGGCTCTTCATGATGCCTGTGTCGACACTGACCATCACACAGCGATGCTGCAACTGCGTCCAGGACCAGCTAGATTTGGACCCCTGGGCAGACCATGAGCTAGACGATCAAGCGACCATCTCCACGGAATCCACGGTAAGTTTCAGAACTACGATTTCTACTGAGACAGCTCACGGACAGGAACGAGAGCAAGGCGGGCAGTACAGTTCTCGCGGGACAGACTTCCAACTCGCTGGGGGAGGACGCGTACTCGACGGCCGCTCCGAGCAGCTCCGTTCGTGACGCGGATTTCGACGAAGACGACCTTTCCGTAGGCGGCGGTGTTTGGATCGAGTCCCGCGATGGGGATGAGGAAGAGAAGAACAGAAAAGGAAAGAAAGCAACTTTCATTGCCGACGATAACCAGGGAGTTGGCCACCAGCGAGAGGCAACCATCTCCGCCTCTAGATCGGCCGGTTCGGGATGGAGAACCTGGGGCGTCGATGCGGGCCCAGTCCGGCAAGGACGTGAGAACCTGCAGGAGAACCGGCCGCGAAACGATCGGTGGGCGAAAATCAAGGTGCGTATCAGGGCCTCAATTCTACAGCATTTATTCGGGTCTGACGTCTTTCAGGGAGGCCGATTTCCCAAGGGAACTGCACCGTCGATGCGCAGGCCGGAAGTGGGCCGCTACCTGCCGCCGCAGGAAGACGGTGATGATCTCTTACTATAACATGGTACCGTGATTTCGAAGCGCAGTTGATCCATGGTTGCGAGGACTCGCGGGCGGGCCGAAAGAGAACCATGGGTGGAATGAAATATGACCATGGAAATAATTTCCCGCTCCGTAGTTCGTACTGAATGCCATCTTCTGCACTTCTACGCCAGTAGCTCGTAATTAGTCAAGATGAGGATCCTTTGTAGCTCAGTCCGCGTGATTTGAAAAGACGAATCCCCGTGACGTAATGCTCCCATGCGGCTGATACGGCCAGCTGCCATGTAACTGTGGACGTTCCTTGAAGAGTACTCAGAGGACGCTCTATCGCAAGCTTCGTAGTTTGGCATAAAGGGATCGCGGGTTCGTTGGATAACAGCACTAAATTAATGTATTTTTATCATGCTGCAGATCATCGGCTTGCGGCTTGACGTCACACGCCAACCACCAGCCGCCGCCCCTCTTCCTGGTCGGATCCCAGGCTGCAGCTAAAAAGTAAAAATTTCCGTACACGGTGGCATTTATATCGGGGGTCCTGATTCCTCTCTCTCACGGTCATCTCCGTCTGCTCAAAGGAGAGTTGACGAGATGGCGTCCGATACTTACTATCACGACAACCCGCCCTATCCATCGGCGCCCGCTCCGAGTGAGCAGTACAGCAGCCAAGGACCTCCTCCGGCTGTCGCCTCCACACAGCAGACACCGTATCCCGCCCAGTATGCTTCTGACCAGGTCTCGATGCCGCAGCCGCAGCCGCAGCCGCAGCTCCAACCCCAGGCGGCGGCGACCTCTCTGCCTCAATATCCGGCAGCGACCCCGCCTCCCCACGTCCAGGGCCCTCGAGACCAGCCCGCCGGCGCTGTTCCAAATTACCTATCGCCAGAGCTTATCTCTCAGGTGACCGCGACCGTCATCCAGCAGTTAAGAGCGTACGGGCTAGACAGCCCGCAACCACAGACGTATGCGCAGGCGCCTCCGCCGCCGCCTCCGCCAGTCCATCCGTACTATTCACCTCCGCCGCAATCACCGCCGCAACCGCCGTCGCAGCCAGCGACATATGGCCGTACTGACTCTCCGGGTGTCGGCAGAGCTCCGGCGCCATATGCGCCGCCCGGATCGGAGCGTTGGGGACCCGGCCCAGCATCTGTGTCGAGCATGACCCCGCCGAGGACGAGCCCTAGGCCAGCAACAGCCGAGCGCAGCGATGCGCCGCCGGATCCAGTTAAGGAGCGCCCTTCGCCGGACCGTCGTCCCAGCCCGCTGAAGCGGGTGTCCACGTCAGGCGAGGAAACGACGCTCGAGAAGATCTGGGGCAAACTCTTTGAAGATGGCAGGCCGACTGCGCGACTGGGCCAGTTTCTGCGGGGGATTGCCGTGCACTTGGTAGGTTTATTTCCGGGCTAGCCTGGGTAGAAGAGCGGATGTACTGACCAGTGTCCATAGATTGAAGACTACCCGCCGGGCAATACCCTTGTGGTGACTCCAGAGAAGATGCAGAAATTCTACGCCGACACGGCGGTTAGCCAGGATCCCTGGCCATGGCAAGGTACGCCTATACGCTTTATCACTTGATTCCACCTTGCCGGGGACTGAGTGGCACTGTGAAAGACATCTTTGACGACCGCACTTCGTCAATCTCGAGACTCTACCGCGAGATTGAGGCCGAGCACCATCTCTTCCAAATTAGACTTAACGAGCGGCCAGATGTGCCGGGCCTGACGCCGCGCGGCTTCGAGCGCTGGATGACATGGAACATCCTGGCGCGGCCGGAGACAGAATTCACGCGGATGCAAAAGGCCGTGCTGAATTTGCCCATCAGCAACCCGGACAACCGTAGAGAACGGTTCCCAAAGGAGCTTCCTCGGCGGCTGTTTCCTTCCAATAAAGACCCGTCGATTCTCAAGAAACTCATGGAGTCAATCCGGATGCACTGCGTTCGGGACCTGCCCGACGTTCCTGCGGAACCGCGATCATCATCAACGCCACCCGCGCAACCATCAAAGGCATCCGCGGACGAACCGCAGTCGGCTCGGTTACCTCATAACAACAACTCAGTGTCCACCCCGGCCCGAGATCGTCCCCCACGAAACCTGCAGGCGCATGTCGATGACGTTGAAGACGACGACGAAGAAGGACCTCCTCGCCCAATAGAGAGGGAGCGCAAACCCTATTCGGCCCAACCCGGCGGCGGCAAGGTCTACGACGAACCGTCATCATCCCGCGATGGTCCGGGCCGCCCTAAGGACAAAGACTTCCTCGCCACCCCGACCCGGCATCGTGCCTCACATTCGTACGGCGGTCAAGAACGTCCGCACGTCCGTGTTAGCGGGAGTCAGCCGTCGCCGACAATGAGGAGCGGAAGAATGCGCAGTTCCTCCGTCGGACTCAACGAGCGAGACGGCGGCGACTATCGCCGGTCCGATAGTCAGATTCTAGGCATGAAGGATAGTCTGTACGAAGAGGTCCTGGAACCCGAAAGTATTCTCGACGATTTTGGTGATTCGCGGCGGTATCGCGATTATGATAGTGGGGGCTATGGTGATGGGCTTGGGAGAGACCGGGATTGGGAGCGTCGTTACCATGATTCGGGATCTGGGCGGTATGATGATGAGGATTGGTATCGCGGAGCGTACTAAAGCAGGAGAGTCAAAAGCCGGATGGAGTTTGGTTCGGCGTGATAATATAATGTGGCTTCAGCTTTTCTGATAGTGTATTTTGTTTTGTTATGGTTTTCTGGAATAATTCGGTTTGCATGAATTGCGTGAAATAGCATCATTATCGCACATGCCTGAGCTTCTTATACGCCGCGACCACTTCCATAAACTGTGCATTCGCCCGGGCCACGGCTTCCGCCTCCTTTTCCCTCCTTTTCTCCTCGCGCTCCCACCGGCGCAGAATCCGGTGATAATGCCTTTCTTCTCTCTGTGCATGCCGCAACTGCCTCTCAGCCACACGCTTACGCTCCTCGGCGGCCTTCTCGCGCTCCTGATCTGCTAACCGTCGCAGATGCGCGACTTCCCCGCTTGTCAACGACCATGGTACGGACAGAACGTCGACAAGGAAGCGTGTGCGCTCGTCCCAGAAACGTACCTCGGCGTTTGGGTCGCGAAGGATGGTGAAACGTTCGAGAACAAGCTGCATACTGTTCCGGAAGCGGGAGAGCGTACCCTTAAGTTTTGCCACGGTACCGACGGTGAGAGTGTCGGTGTCGGGTATGCTCTGTTTGGTTGAAGCAGAGACGTGCTGGAGTTGTGGTTTGTTGATTTCGTCCGTACCTGCTGGTGCGGGTATTGGTGTCTGTTCCTCCTCCTCTTCCGTGGAGGCGGCCGCATTGGATGTTGATGTTTCTGTCGCGGACGAGGCTTTGACAATCACAACTTCGAGTGTTGAGCCGCTGCTATCGTCCAGATTCAATAGCGTCCGTCGCTCATAGTCCTCCCGCGAAACGATCAATCCCGCTACACAGACAAAGCGAATGGGATGGTTTTTGTAAAAGAACAAATTCTGTCCTGCAGCCAAATCCAATTGATTAGTTTGAGCCCATGGAAGCGAAGTTCTTGCAAAATTACCTTCATACTCTGGCCGACTCTGTAATTGGTGCACCATCGCGGCGGACATCTTCACCCAGGAGAAATACGTCGGCGATGCCTTGAAGCAGTACGCCGGGTAGAATTCCATGATGTTGCCGTCATTGCCATCTTGGGCCATGTGGCCATTTTCTGAACGTCCTCTGGGTAGATATACCCCAAACTACTACTGCAATGGCATTGTTGTTCTCCGTAGGCAACCAGCAGCTTGATGTTTGGGCTTGAACTTGAGAACGGCAAGGTTAGGAAGATAATCATCGCCCAGAGCTTCCGCACGTGACCCTAATATTCCTCTACAACGAACGTCTCTATTACGAAATTGCCAGGCTTGAGGGGACAATTGGAAATTTTCTTAGTTGTCGCACGAAGCCCTACTTCATAAGAACCAGCCCTATTTTTGTCGTATTCGAGCCAAAGATGATAACCTGAGGCTCAATATTGAACTTCTCGCCTCAGGAATCAAACTTGTCAGATCCGTGTTCCGACGAGGCGGTGCACACTCTTCAACATCTTATAAACCCAACATACTGAGATGAGAATGCACCCATAAAGTAATTACCATCTCGTCTGCTATCACTTTAGCTGGTGGAGCGTCCGACGAAAATGGCTCCCCGTCGAACAGCTATCTCTACGGCGCAAAAGGCCGCGCTCCGTGCACGACGCAGACAACATCCGAACGCCTCGTTGAAGCAATTGGCCGACTGGTTTCAGGGCGAATACGGGCACCGGCTCTCCTCTTCGTCCATATCGGAGATTCTCTCGGCACGATACAGCCATCTTGATGGCGAGTTGACGGAGCAGCAGGCCAACGCCAAGCGCCTGCGTCCCAAACGGTGGCCGGAGCTGGAAAGCGCGTTAAATCAGTATATTCTGGCCGCTGAACCACAAATGGTCGTCACAGAGGATATGATCCGGGAGAAGGCGCAGTACTACTGGAACAACATTCCCGCGTATCGGGGCAAGGAAATGCCGGTTTTCAGCAGCAATTGGATCTCGCGCCTCCAGCAGCGAAAGACGATACGGGAGCAGAAGCAGCAAAAGCAACAAAGTGAGCAGCAGGGAAATAATGATGAGAACTATGCGGCACAGATACTTGCCGTCCGCGAAACGTTGAGCAGGTTCAGCCCCAGGGATATCTTCAGCTGCGGGGAAGCGTCACTCTTTTGGAAGCAGATGCCGGACCGGAGTTTTTCAGCGCGCAATCTTCCCGGCGTGAGGGAACGGCCGCGTATCTCAGCTGTGTTCTGCTGCAATGCCGACGGTTCGCAGAAACTGGCGCCGTGGTTCGTTGGAATGGCGAAGCAACCGCGTGCGTTTACTGCGGCCGGGGTGCGCCTCGAGAACCTCGGTCTTTGCTGGTGTGCCAATGGGAAGGGCTGGGTGAGCCCGCAGATTTTCGAAGAATGGGTGCGATGGTTCGATGCGTCCATGCACGGCCGACAGGTGGCTCTGTTGCTGGACCACTACTCCGTCCATCAAGCGGCCGTCCAGCGCATCACTTCGAGCAATTTCCCTCTGCAAAATACCACCATCATCTGGCTTCCAAGAAGCTCCGCAGGCCGGACTCAGCCCCTTGACCAGGGGATCATCAGCACGTGGAAGACCACCTGGAAGCACGAATGGATTCGCTACATCATTAACGAATTCGACAAGGGCCGTGATCCGCTGGTCACGATGAATGTCCTCAAGGCCGTCCGATGGGCCGTTGGGGCATGGCAGCGTGACATCACAAGCGACATCATCCAGCTCTGTTTCCAAAAAGCCCTATCCACGGAGCGCTCGCACCCGTCAGACGCACAGCCCCTCATCGCTGAGATCTCCCAAGCTCTCTTCGGGCTGCAGCTGTCTGCACGGATCAAGGACCCCATGGACGTGGCCAGCTTCGTCCACCCGGCCGATGAAATTGTGCAGGATAACCTCGAGGAGCTTGATGATCTCATCCTGTCCCAGTTCCGGCCCGAGGAAGAGCAGGATGACGACCAGGTCGTGGATGACCTGGCCCACATTTCACACAAGGAAGCGCTCGACGCTTTAGAGAAGCTTCGTCTGTACGAGGAGCAACAGGTGGACGGTGACGCGCAGTTGATTCTGGAGCTCTATCGGCTCGAATCGGTGATCAAGAGGCGGACATTTGCGGGGTTGGAGCAGACAGATATGAGGAATTACTTTAGTATCATGGCTTGATCTGTGTTATTACTTGCGCCGTTAATAACCCTATGAGGAACTTACGGGAAGTTGGTATAACGAGAACCGGGCATCTCGTTATAGACAGTGAATATCCAGAGGTATATTATTGCCAACTATCATTCTCCATCATCCTCTTCTTAGGGTTCCGAGGCAAAGCCTCTTGTCTCTGTCTCTCTTCAGGACTGATATCATCGATATTTGTCCTCGACTGTTTCTTCTCGCTGTCCTCTTTTTGCTCATGACCCGCCGTTGCTACGGCGAGGATATCCTCCTCCAGTCCCGGAACATGCTTCCACTCAATCCCTGCGTCGCTCAGCATTTGACAGCCCTTGGACTCGCCGACAAACGTGGCGGGCTCCTTGACACCAAAGTAGACCTTATCGATACCTCCACTAGTACCACGACGGGTCTGAATAATCCTCTGCGCACACGGCGTATTGCCCGACAGGCGCTCTCCGCACGGTTCCATGGTTACATAGAGCAACAACTTCCTCCCATCTTTCCGACGCGGGTCTGCCGGTGAGGGCAAGACATCCCCAACGCGATCCTCCGGCACAGAATGCACCGCCGCGTAGTTCGCCAGGCAGCATTGCTCGGCGTGTGTATTGCCCCGGAGCTCCATGGTATATCCCGTGGAGAGGATCGTATCATCCTCAGTGATGCGCTCTTCATCGCGGCGCAGGACAAGCATTGCGCCCACGCGGAAGTTGGTCGGTCGAGGAGGCGATTTCTCCGCGAGGGAGAGGCATTGGCGGATGTACTCTAGATGTGCGGAGGAGGAAGGTTCGGGCTTTTGGGGCTCGGCGGCAAACGTCGTCATTGTTCTTCGTTTTTTTCTGACTTCTTTTGCTTTCTCTCAAGCTTGCTGTTTCCAATCTCAGGGAGAGTGGCTCTGCGGGGATTTTAATCGGTTGGAGATGCGAGGTACCTTATGACATAATACGATCAATCAATTACCTTAAAAAGCTAGATCAGGTTACTCGTACGGAGTAACCTGAGAGTGGAATGTCCCTGGCCGACAGCCATGTTGCTTGCTCGAAAGGTAGGTACTTCGTGCGCAAGGGAGGTAGATTAACCCGGATCCGAGAATTTACAATGTTCGGGAGGAAGAAGGAAAAAACGAGAAAGTTATATACAGTATATGTTTAGTTATTGTTTATCCCAGTTTTTAGCGTTGTCAATTCTCAGGACGCTGGCCATAGACGACATAGCTGCAGCCGTTGTTAGTTTTATAAAGCATTGCCTAAAGCTGCAGGATACTCACAAGCTGAACATCATGTGAATGTCACGCTTTCGACCATCGTCCCGGGCCTGGCTGGCGAGAACAATGACTTCCTCCTTGGTCTAATTTTTGTACCGTGTCAGAGCGGCCAGGGCTGTGCCCTCGAAGCCAGTCGCTTCGCCCTGGGCTTGGTTCCAGGCACCAACTTTCTTCTGTACAAAGAGGTCAGCACTGAATTATCATTTGATTTCTCTTTGGAGACAAGAAGGGGAAAACTCACAAGATAGGGATCCTTCGGCCAGATGCCATAGGGAAGGACAAATTTCTCCACGTGAACGTTGACGAAGCCAGCGTCCTGAAACCATCGCTCCAGCTTGGGCCCTGGCCGGATCTCGTAGCCGGCATCTTCGAAAGCGCCGTAGACTTCGTCGTAGTACCGTTGGAGCGCGGTACCCTCGAGACTGCCATCTGGAGAGACGGGGTAGCCGTCCCAGTCTTGGAATTCAACCCAGCCCCCGGGCTTGACTGATCTAGTCCTTTCCGTTAGGTCAAAAAGCAAACAGGGAAAAAAAAAACATTTCGATAGCATACCGATAACACTGCTTGATCAACTTTCCAAAGTCTTTGATCGAAAGGGCCAGGAAGCGCGCGTGGATGAAGTCAAATGGATTGCGTTCATATGCCCAGTCCGCCTCGATGTCATCCACCAGGAACTTCACATTCGGAGGAACTCTGCCAATGTCTGTCAGTCAGACAAATCCACGACAGGTGCTTTGGCTAGGCTGACAGGGTGGGCTGAGTTGGGCTCAAGTCGCAGCCGATCACCTGGAAAAATTCAAAACCAGTCTCAGTACTCTATCCATCTTGGATTGCTTCCGATGGTATTCTTTACCTCAGCCTGGGGATGTTGATCAGCTACAAAGTAAGTCAGTATCTCTATCCGTCATCGACCGAACCTAGCAAACAAACCTACCAAAGTCAATCGCCCAGATCCCGGTCCCAGTCCCTAGATCGATGACACGCTGCGGCTTCTTGATTGGAGCTAGATATAGTTTCCGGTGCAACATCACGAGACACATCTCATGCACCATGTCTAGGCGGTCGCTTTCTGGTTCATCATTGGGAAGCAGATACGCTAGAAATAATGATCAGTTCCCAGAGCTTGGATGATCAGCAAGAAGAAGTCAAGCCCTACATCCATCGCGGTATCTATGATAACGACGGCCATTCTCATGTCGATAGTCGAGAGCCGACGATGTCAGGGACGCGCTGTACGACGATCTATAAGTCGAAGAATATGCGTCAGCAATATTTTGAGATCTAAAACGCCATGGAGTGACTTCACGTACAGTTCATCGCCATAAGATGAGTCGTTCTCATACTGTGCGACTCAAGTAAGCAAGGCACTGATGTACCGCAATGAAAGGATATTGTACCGAGACGTCCACTTCAACATTGACGGGGGCATTGCTTGTGGTGGTAGTTGCCTGTTCCTGGGGGAACGTTTCCGTCATGGTGGAATTACTCTCCGTTTAACTCCAGTAAGGTAACACGTTCAACAACTCTAAGTTCGTGATTGTACGCTGGACAGCTTCGAGGGTACCAAAGAGCTGGTCGCAATGCCAAAATGGACTTTGTAAATTATGATTCTGTAGCCAGCGTTCGGTACTCCGACGCGGTATTAATATATGCGCAAGTAGATAAATCATCAGGATCTTAGTTTTCCAGCGGCGTTGCTGCACCTCCGCCAGAACGGTAGGTCAAACATAGACAACCGCGTTTTGGGGCCACATGGTGACAGGGATGTTTTCGCTCTCCCTATCAGAGATTGAGCAACAGGAAACTGATGTGAGATCCAACATGCATGCGCTTGCTCAAGCGAGTCAAGAATTCGAAGCATTCAGCGCGCCGTAACGGCGCTGGCTTGCCCGGATTGGCTTGCACGTCTCTTTGCAAGGGACCCTGGTCTTTGCTGGTCACCTCATCTGCCAATCAGCATTTCCGGGCTGATAGCTCCCTGCTTCCCCGGCGGCCCGGCCCAGAGCCTAGTTTATAAAGCGAGTGGGAGAGTCCGAGCGCCGCGGAAGATCAGTAAGCTCGGTGTGCGAATACTTGGACGTTGTCTAGCACTATGTAGTTTCGAGTGATAAACTCGCCGTGAAGCCATAACTTACTGTTCAATCATGGCAAGAAGCGCTCGAATTAGAGAGCGTTGCCGTCAATGTCAGCCTCCATCCAGTGGCTCCCTTCAGTTCGGACGTCTTCTCTGCCATTGAAGCTGTGTGCTCTCATCCCGAACGTCGCTCGTACGTCCATCCCAATCACACATCGGGGTGGTGTCCGATGTTTGCATTCCTAGTGCCACGGGCTGTGATTCCTCCTCCTCGAAGGTTGCATGAGCACGCACCACCTCCTACGTAGAAGTAATGTAAGTCTTTGTCGACCGTCGGTGCTTCATCTCTGCCACTCAAAATCCGAACTGCCCATTGCCTGTGGCGGTTTTCATCCTTAATGGCATCACTTCTTATATCACAGCTTCGTTGGCTCCGTACAGCCAAGCCGCAGGTACATAGTTCGAGTCTAGTCGCCATGCGCCATATCGCGGCCTTCCTTCCCAGGATATACTCTAAACTCACAAACGATCGGTGTCTTGACGGACCCCGATTTTAAGCCATCTTCCTCACAACAGGCGAAACGGAGCCCACAAGGACCAAAGCTGAGCCACGAAAGGCTTGTCGTCTCAGAGAATGCTCCTCCATACACAGACTGGAATACCGTTGCAGATGTCTGTCACAAGAAGATTCTAGGAGCCATTTAGGACAGCAGTATCACAGAAAATGATCAGGATACCGGCGTAAGCAGCCCCAAAAAGATCTCCCTCTGTTCCCTCATTGACGCTATGGCTCAAGATGGCTCAAGATGGCTCAAGATGGCGGGCTCCGAAGTTGGAAGCTATCACATCATCTTTCCGGAACGGGAACTACCTAGTATATGTTTCGCATCAGGTTTGGATGGCTCCAAGTCCACCTGAATAAGTATAACTACCTAGGATATATCGATAACTCTCTTACGTAGTTCTAAATTAGGTTAGTTGCTTATTTGGGCTTAGTTAGTTACTCGTAGTAACCTAAATTACGAGTAGCACGACT
>NW_027192376.1:300385-526171 GCF_041956635.1 Thermomyces lanuginosus | reverse complement strand
AACGACTCAAGTTACTGCCCGAAAACGGAAACTATTACGGAAATTCACATGGCTCAATAACGCGTCCAACACGCGCTGGGGCAGTTGACCATTGTATGGATTCGGTGACCCAGAGAGCACTCATTCGACGTCGATAAAATCATGTCTCATGATGAAAACGTGCCGGGCGAGCCGCCCGCTGAAATAAATCCTTACGAGGTGCTGGGGGTTGGCGAGAAAGCCTCTGCCGACGAGATCAAATCCGCCTACCGCAAAAAGGCCCTGAAGCATCACCCAGGTACTACCAATTCTATGAATATCAGTCGGCCTGGTGGCATCCAGCGGTGAAGCTGACTTTTTTCAGATAAGGCGCCGCCAGATGCCAAGGAGGAAGCGAACAGAAAGTTCCAGGAGATTGCGTTCGCATACGCGATTCTGTCCGACGAGCGGCGGCGTCGCCGGTACGACACAACGGGCAGCACATCTGAATCGCTCGATCTGGACGATGATGACTTCGACTGGGCTGATTTCTTCCGGGAACAGTTTTCCAGTGTTGTGGACGTTTCGGCCATCGACAAGGTCAAGAAGGAATACCAAGGCTCCGAGGAGGAGCGGCAGGACTTGCTGGCCGCCTTTGAGCAGTTCCAGGGCGATTTGGATAAAGTCTACGAGGTGGTCATGCTCAGCAACGTGCTCGACGATGATGAGCGGTTCCGCGCCATTATTGACAAAGCCATTGCCGACGGCGAGGTGACGGCCTGGAAAAACTACACCGAGGAGCCAGAGAGCAAGCGCAAAAAGCGGGTCAAGCGCGCGCAAGAGGAAGCCAAGGAAGCCGAGAAATTGTCCAAGGAACTGGACGCCAAAGGCGCGCAGAGTGGCGGCAAGGGCCGCAAGGCCAAGGCCGGCAAAGCCGATGACAATGCTCTGGCGGCCCTGATCCAGCAGCGACAGCAGGCTCGAGCAGCGGACTTCTTCGACCGCCTCGAAGCTAAGTACGCGCCAAAGGGCAAGAAGCGGATGGCGCCGGAAGAGCCCCCGGAAGAGGCGTTCGCTGAAGTTGCTGCCCGCAAGTCATCCAAGGGCAATACTCGATCCAGCAACTCCAAGCGCTCGCGCGCGTGACCGTATACCTAATCATTTGTTGTGCTGGGATTTGTTCATCTATTTTAGGTTTCCAGGAGTTTGGGAAAGGGAATGAATATTGGGAATTGTTTGATGGCATAGTGTATGCTAGAATATAAATGAACCGTGAACCGATAATGGCCTTATCTCTGCCCTTAAGCCGCTGTACCTTTGGGGAGAATGGTCGGCCCCAGGCGTCAATCACTCCTCACCGCGAATCACATGAAGGATAGTCAGAACAGCCCGGTGCTCCTTCCTAATCTTAATGGATGATGCCGAGACTCTTAGACTGGGAGGCTCCTTCCTTACCCCACGATCCAGTGATTTGCAGGGAAGGAGCTATGGCCATGCTCTTTCCTTCTTCCTCCCTCCTGCATTCTGGGCCGAGGGGAAGGAAGGATCAAAGGTAGGCGCTTGCCCTTCGGGATCACAAGGGCATTTGTCATCATCCATGTTCTCGCCAACTTCCAACGTTCAAGCACAGTTGTAACAGACGGATTACGGTGAGTGCATCTGGCCCTGCAGGCCGATATTGATGAGGCTGATGATGCATGGGGCCTGCTGCTGGTAGCTGGGTTAGCCCATTCACGGCCTTGGAGTGAGTGATTTAGTTGGTCATTCCAATCCGATGATTCTGATAAATGCCACAAGGTTTATTAAAGCAGGAGCTCTCGCCCCTGCCTGAATCTGATCTCATCAGAACTACATCTTGCATCAACACACTGCCCACAATGTCTCAGGATTCATCGACTGTCCCGCGACATTCCTCCTTGAAGATGTCGCTGGATCAAGCGCTGGAAGAGGAACGCCGGGAACTGCTCCGGTTGATGGACAACGCGCCCAAGAAGAACGCGAGGGCCCAGCGCCGCACTAGCCCCGCTCCCGTGTCGCGGAGCATGCCGGACACCCGCGAAGCTTCTTTGCGGCCCTCGCCATTAGCTTACGCTCGACATGGGTCTATTGCGGGCATCGGTGTCGGAATCAGCCCGTCTACATCTCGGCGTTCACCTCTCGCCAGCCCTCTTAGTCCCCTGGCGGATTCGTCGCCCTGGGCCAACACGCCGCTCTCGGTCCTGGATTCGGATGATTTGGTGCCCGAAGCCGAGCCAGACCGCCGCTCATCCGATACGACTATTACCCAGGTGAAATCATCAAAGTCGTCGAAGAAAAGCAGAAGCAATAAGCCACCCGTCGACCTCTTCCGCAGCGCTCCCCACATCGCGCTCGGCGGTACGTAAGATTTTCTTGGAGCCCGAACGGCCAGACCCATGAACATGATCCACATCACACCCACCCCCAGCCATATGATTCTGATTGTGAGTGGTGACTAATTGATAGTACGCGAGTCAGAACGCCCCTCGGGAATTGTCCCGCCGAGGTCCAAAACCTTGCAGTCTTTGCGGTCTCCTGCGAGAACTTCCGACCAAAACTTGAGCGCACTCGACGAAAAGGTCAACATGGATCAGAAGGGGTCCTCTTCTAGTTTAGCATCGGTATTAAAGGAGAACAACAACAGCCGCGAAGACGTACGCCTGGCCAAAGACAAAGTGGAGAGCGCAGACGAGAATTCAGAGTATGCTGAGACCACCGAAGACGACGATGATGACAGCAGCTCCGAGGATGACATTCGACGGGGGCCGGTAAAGCCGCGTGGCAGGAGCAAAAAGAAGGCAGATCCCGCGCCGGAACCGCCGCCTGGTGGTTGGAGTGGAAAGAGAGGACCGGGACCTGCGCCATCGTCACCCAGTCCAGCGCGGAGAGGTGCCTTGGACCTATTCCACGAACTGCAGGAAGAGAGTGCGTTACTCAATTTGGCTCCTTGTGGCGTTCCGAGCTGACTATTCTGCTTGAGGCGAGTTAATGGCTCCCCCTCGCCGTGGCAGACGGAGATCTGTACTCTCGCCGGGACCGAGAAGAAGCTCCGTGCATCCCAACACCAACTTCGATAACAATACATCAGCCTTCAACACACCGGTGGGCTCCGATGACGAAGCAAACCTATCCGACATCAAGCAGGCTCAGAACCTCAGCATCTACATGTCCACGGTGGACAACAGCATTCCTTGCCGAGGCATTCGTACAATCATCCGTGGGGACTTCCCTCGCTTACAACAAGAGGCTGCGGAGGGTAAGCGGCGGCTACGCAAGTATCTGGTGGCCACAGATCTCAGCGAGGAGTCCGTTTATGCGTTGGAGTGGACCATCGGGACGATCCTTCGCGACGGAGACACTCTGTTTGCCGTGTATGCAATTGCAGACGACAGCGCGGGCGCGGTCGAGTACGATAACTCCGTGCAGATCGGCGATGGCGCCAAAGTGATGCAAGACACGACGGACATTGTTGGCAAGCAGACGGAGAAGACCGCGCTGCGGTCGCAGAATTCCAGCAGTCTGATCCCACACGCGCTGGCAGCGTACTTCGGGTCTGATAGCAAGAGCAACTCGCGCAGTAGTTCAGTTGACACGAGGGCATTGTCCAGGGCCGAGGCGGAGCGGGCGCGGGCCATCGAAGACATTTCTCAGACCTGTGTTCGCTTGCTACGAAAGACGATGCTACAAGTGCGCGTGGCGGTGGAAGCTATCCATTGCAAAAGTCCAAAGCATTTGCTGACTGAAGCTGTGAGCTGGATGTCTGAATAGGTTGCGACCAAGTGCTGACCGTTACTTGCCAGATTGATGGATTAGAGCCAACTCTGGTTATCTTAGGCTCTCGGGGACGTAGCGCGCTGAAGGGGTAGGTGATACCACTCGAACGACTGGAATGAAAGCTAACCCTGGAGTGAAGGGTACTACTGGGATCATTTAGCAACTACATTGTGATGAAATCGTCCGTACCGGTGATGGTTGCACGCAAGAAGCTCAAGAAACATTCCAAAAAAACGCATCGTGTGAGGCTGTCAAACAATCTTACGACTCCGAGGAGTTTGGCCATGGCGAAGATTGATTGAGTACCCGGTCTGGCGTTCTGGTGTCCTTTTTCCTTTGCTCTTTGATGACTTTTGACGGTTATATCATTGGTGTTGACGGGAGCATGGAAGCAAAAACGTCTCGATTGACGATGCAATGAACCCTACGGATATGCGATGGCATGAAGGCATGATTGTGTGGAGTACTGTACTAGATGTTGACAATAACCTTTCGGGTTCGAAGCTCTTCGTCCACTTCTCTATTCACATCGTTATCACTATCCATTTCAGGCTGATATTCCAGCCGATGCTGGACGTGTGTGTGTTTTCCGGCAGGAAGTGTACCTAAGACGTAAACGAATAGGCGATTTCTCATCAAGCGCAGCATGGCTCACTTCATGCATTCATTCTCTGTTAAGATTAAAATATTGAGGTCAGGACACATGGGAATGCTGGAATTGACCTCAGACGGGAAGTCTTCATACAGTATAGGTAGGTGCAGGTAGGTATCTAACGGCTTAACCGAATTTCTTGTGAAGCCCTTGTACAGTCGTCTATTTCCACTGCTCATCACGTATTTTATATTGCATGTCGGATGTCTTGAAACCTGCGAAATGGAAGTTTGTGTTGAATTCGAAAGTGAACCATGGCGCGGGTTCAGCACAGTAGAGTATAACAGGAAGCAACCCGAAACGAGAAAAGAGAACAAAACGAAAAACCCCGAAATGCGAACTCGCCTTTTGAGTAATGGGTTAGGACATTATTGTCCAGTGCCAAAGGGCGTGGCTGGAGATTGAGTGTCAAACCATAACGCGGTCGACTGTGGTACGTATGGATTCAGGACGGTTTACTTCACACTACGAGCTAAAAGAACTGAAAGACGAATCGGAACTGAAACTGAAACGCGAGCTCGAATCTCTGCGTGTTGAAAATCTGTCACGTCGAATTGGGCTCGGGTGCCGGAAAACATGCTGGGCAACCCAACAAGTTAACAACAAGTCATTATCTATCACTAGGAATAGACACAAGTGACAGGAACAGATACAGGACAGAACAGAACAGAACAGAGCAGGAATCACGCGTCAATCAAACTTGCCTCCTGCTGTTGCTGCTGTTGCTGCTGCTCGGTATTGTCGCGGGTATCCTTGTTGGGCTTGCGGGTCTTGGTGCCTGCACGGGCGTAGAACTCGTCGAGGATCTTCTTCGGGATCCGGTTGAGGAGTTCCTTCGGGTAGATGCGGAGCAGCCCCCATGCGATATCGAGGGACTCGTAGATGGTGCGGGATTCGTAAGGGCCCTGGGTGATGAAGGTGCGCTCGAACTTGTCGAGGAATTCAAGCGAAAGTTTGTCTTCGGCGGAGAGGGCCTCCTCACCGACGACCGCTTTCATGGCCGCTGTTTACCGAGTCAGTCAATTCTCCTGTGGAAAGGGCGTGGAGGAAAGAGGAATCTTACCAGCATCACGGCCAATGGCATATTTGGCGTAGAGTTGGTTCGAGACATCCGCATGATCCTTTCGTGTCCGTCCCTCACCAATGGCGGATTTCATCAGACGCGACAGGGACGGCAGCACGTTGATCGGTGGGTAAATACCCTTGTTGTGCAGCTGACGGTCGACGAAGATCTGCCCTTCGGTAATATAGCCAGTCAAGTCTGGAATAGGGTGGGTAATATCTGTTGAACGTCTAGTCAGCATCTACATCCCACCGCACTGAATGTGATCGCTCTCTGGCACGTACCCTCGTTCGGCATCGTCAGAATAGGAATCTGGGTAATTGATCCATTCCGACCCTCAACACGTCCAGCGCGCTCATACAGAGTCGACAAGTCAGTGTACATGTAACCGGGATATCCACGTCGTCCAGGCACTTCTTCTCGTGCAGCGGACACCTCGCGAAGAGCATCGCAGTACGCCGACAAATCGGTCATGATAACCAGGACGTGCTTCTCCAGCTGATAAGCGTAGTACTCAGCTGTCGTCAGGGCTAGGCGCGGCGTGATGATACGCTCAATACTGAACCACAATCAGTTATACAGTGTTCCAGCGGCAAGAATAGGAGAGCACCTACGTCGGGTCGTTGGCCAAGTTCAGGAACAGCGTGACACGCTCCATACTGCCATTTTCCTCGAAATCGCGGGTAAAGAATCGAGCAGTCTCCTGGTTGACACCCATGGCCGCGAAAACGATGGAGAAGTTGTCCTCGTGGCCGTCGTGGACATCCTTCTTAACCAAGCCAGCTTGACGGCAGATCTGCGCGGCAATCTCATTGTGCGGCAGACCAGCAGACGAGAAAATGGGAATCTTCTGGCCACGAGCGATCGAGTTCATCGTGTCGATCGCCGAGATACCGGTCGAGATCATTTCCTCTGGGTACACCTATTCGACGACTTAATATCGCGCTCTTGGAAAGGGGACACATCATATCTTACTCGCGAATATGGGTTGATTGGACTGCCGTTGATATCGAGGTAATCCTCCGCTAACACCTTTGGTCCTTTGTCGATCGGACGGCCAGATCCATCAAAGATACGTCCCAGCATATCTTCCGAGACACCAAGCTTCAAGCTGTGCCCAGTGAATTCGACTTTTGTCTGCGCAAGTCAGAATACAACTGTCAAGTAGCCACACCACGGCACTTCATACCTTCTTCACATCGATACCAGGTGTGCCTTCGAACACCTGCGGCAAGTTGTCAACGTCCATGTACGAATGTTGCAAAGGTCGATCTCCGTACCTGGACGACGGCACGATTACCTGAACAGAACGTCCATCAGCACAAGTTCAATCGATCAAACCCCGCATGAGTTCTGCCACCACCTACCTCGCGCCTCCAGGACCTGACCCGACCGCTCCGAACCATCGGGGAGTGTCAACGACACGATTTCATTGTACCGGGGAAATTTGACCTTGCAAATGGCATCCGTCAGCACCATACCACATGGTCTCCTTCACGCGGCAGAGCATCCTACATTGTCCAAGATAACCAGCGGTCCGTTCACACCTCCGATGGTATTGTACCGGATACGGGGTTTGATGGAGGTCATACGAGGATCGAGCAATCCCGGAGCCATGGTGACAGATGTTCCCTCGACCGCGCGCAATGTTGAACACAAGGATAAGGAGTGCGCGGGGTACTGCTGTGTATGTCGACCGTGACCGCAGTGAGCTTTGTCCGGTACTCGTGCTAGTTGGTCGCGGTCAGCGGGCGGAGTGAGCACCTCGGATTACCTAAGCGTCTCGTAGCTTGATACTGTAAGTCGGGCGTAATTTCGTCGTATTTTACCACGTGAAAACCTGACCGGCCTAACCCCAAACCGTCAGGTGGCGCATGCACAATCTTATCTTATCAAATTTTCACGTGACCTACCGCCGATTGCGGAGGGGCTGTATGACTCAATTCGGTATGTTCGGCCAAAGTACCTAGGCCTTCTGATGTGAAATATTCGAACTTACAATTGAGATTTCGTTGCCTCACTTCGCCCCTGTATAACAGCCTCTCCCTTCGGCCGGTTCACTTTTACCCTGCCTGTTCATCTTTCCCCCTTTTTTTTGTTGATCTTTGGCCGTGCGTCCAAGTTTGGCGCGTCCTCTCTTTCGCCGCCCGCCATGGATGCCATAAAGCAGACTTTCGAGAAATGCAAGCACGAAAAGCGCGCGGCCTTGGTGGCCTATGTCACGGCAGGATATCCAACGGTTGAGGAGAGTGTTGACATCCTCTTAGCTTTGGAGAATGGAGGAGCCGGTATGCAATCCATCATTTTCCCTTGCCGCCGTTTGAAGTCGTGCGCTGACCATGCGATTGTGACGATTCTATAGATATTATTGAATTCGGACTGCCTTTTACTGATCCAATTGCGGATGGACCGACAATTCAGAGAGCCAACACGCAGGCCCTTGCCAATGGTGTCAATGTTGGAACAGTTCTGAACCTGCTTCGCGAGGCCCGAAGGAGAGGTCTCAAGGCTCCGGTGCTGTTTATGGGATACTACAATCCAGTGCTTCAATATGGCGAGGAACGGATGCTCAATGACGCTAAAGAGGCCGGGGCCAATGGATTCATCATCGTCGACTTGCCTCCCGAGGAGGCGGTGCGATTCCGGAGCCTTTGCAATCAGACTGGGTAAGTCTTTGGGCTTTCTACTTGTGAGCATTCGCTAATCCTGTTTGACAGATTGTCCTACGTGCCATTGATTGCGCCAGCAACATCAGACTCTCGCATGAAACTGCTCTGCAAGATCGCAGACTCCTTCATTTATGTAGTGTCTCGCATGGGTGTTACCGGCGTTACGGGTACTTTGAGTTCTGGGCTTCCCGAGCTGCTGGGGCGTGTTCACAAATACTCTGGGAACGTCCCTGCTGCGCTGGGATTCGGCGTTAGCACTAGGGAGCATTATTTGGCAGTCCAGGATATTGCCGAGGGCGTTGTGATTGGTAGTCAGATTATCAACGTTCTGCGTGAGGCGCCGGCCGGACAAGGGGCATCCAAGGTTGAAGAATTCGTCACTAGCGTGACTGGCCGGAAATTGGAGAGAGATGCTGCAGGCAACATAACCGGAGTGAAGACAGTGTTGGAAGTGGTTGAGAAGAAGATCCCGGAGTCAAATGAGGCTCAACCGACTGTGACAATCACCGAGGGCGAAGTTGGCGCTAGCAGCGCTGATGCGGGCCTGATGGATCAGATCGACGCTCTCAACTCCAGAGGCGATCCGGCCAATCAACCTTCTCGGTTTGGAAAGTTTGGCGGTCAATATGTTCCCGAGTCTTTGATGGACTGTCTGGCTGAACTCGAGAGAGGGTTCGAGGAGGCCCGGAATGATCCCAAGTTCTGGGAAGAGTATCGCTCCTACTATTCCTACATGGGCCGGCCAAGCAAGCTCCATCTGGCCAACCGCTTGACGGAACATGTTGGCGGCGCCAAGATCTGGCTCAAGCGTGAAGACCTCAACCACACCGGTAGTCACAAGATCAACAATGCCCTGGGGCAAGTGCTACTCGCCCGGAGACTCGGCAAGACGAGGATTATCGCAGAAACCGGTGCTGGCCAACACGGTGTGGCCACGGCGACGGTCTGTGCCAAGTTCGGCATGGAGTGCGTCATCTACATGGGTGCCGAGGACGTCCGGCGACAAGCGCTCAACGTCTTCCGGATCAAGCTGCTGGGGGCATCCGTAGTGGCAGTTGATGCGGGCAGCAAGACGCTGCGCGACGCGGTTAACGAAGCCCTGCGTGCCTGGGTGACGGATCTCGACACGACACACTATGTGATCGGCTCCGCGATCGGCCCTCACCCCTTCCCGACTATTGTTCGCACCTTCCAGTCCGTCATCGGCGAGGAGACAAAGCAGCAGATGCTGGAGCTGACGGGCAAGCTGCCCGACGCCGTGGTGGCGTGCGTCGGCGGTGGCAGCAACGCCGTCGGTATGTTCTACCCGTTCTCCAAGGAACCAAGCGTGAAACTGCTGGGCGTCGAAGCCGGTGGCGATGGTCTCGACACAAACCGCCACGCCGCGACCCTGACCAAGGGCTCTGCGGGCGTCCTCCACGGCGTACGCACCTACATCCTGCAGGACCAGCACGGCATGATCACCGACACGCACTCTGTCTCCGCGGGCCTAGACTACCCGGGTGTGGGGCCCGAGCTGAGCAACTGGAAGGAAACCAACCGTGCGACCTTCACGGCCGCCACGGACGCGCAAGCCCTGGAAGGTTTCCGTCTGCTCTCACAACTCGAAGGCATCATCCCCGCCCTCGAATCATCCCACGCTGTCTACGGCGCCGTCCAGCTCGCAAAGACTATGAGCCAGGACCAAAACATTGTCCTGAACCTCAGCGGCCGCGGTGACAAGGACGTGCAGAGTGTCGCGGAGGAGCTGCCACGGCTGGGTCCGCAGATTGGTTGGGATTTGCGGTTCTAAGAATGGAAACCAACGTTTTTCTCTTAGAAGGTCTGGACCGATCCGAAGTAAATTAACCCTAGTCTAAACGTTTCTAACGTTCAAGTCCTAAAGGAAGAAAAAGTTGTCAAATCAAGATTTTTGGCGTCTGCTTTTTTCGTGTTGTGCATATTACTGGTTTCTGGGGAAAGAACTAGGGGTATTACACTAAAGCTTCGGCTAGATGATATGAGTTGCAAATATCAATATAACCTATTGCGGACGATCCCAAAGAAAAAAAAAACCTACTTCAGTATGGGTCAAGTTGTCTGATTCGTCTATGTTCTTAACAGCCAGTCTTTACCAGTCATGCTGTCTGGTGTTGGGAGACATTAGTCTTGCCAATCTCCAGAGAAAGCAACGAGCTTGCTCTCTACGCCTCTACAAAAGGGAACAACTAGGATATAGAAGACAGGGCCATTGTTGACATTCCGAGCAATTATATTCACACATTAAACATCCCTCCTTGCCCTGGCAAACAGTAGCAGTTGACTAATATCAACCTTGTGTCACATCGAAACATCAGATCCAACCAAACGCCCAAACTCCAGTATGCATAAAAAACCACAGGCCAAACCTCAGCAAAACAAACCCATCCAAATACAAATTCCTCCCATGCTGTTTTGATCCCATGCAAAAAGGAATGACTGCGATGCAACGTCCACGCCATGCTCATGCAACAAGGAAGGACTGCAATCTATAGAGGGAATGGATGCAAATGCTCCCGATATGCTGCTCAAATCCCAACCCAAAAAACATCACAAAACACCAAAAAAATGCCGGCCCAGAATGATAAAAATAACACATGATACATATCGGGGCATGCAAGTCATAACTCATCAAGGAATGACATGACTCGTAACATGGAACTGTCGAGTTCCGGGGTATCACAATATAAAGGACAGGAACCGATGCAATCGTCGGAGGGGTATCAAGGAGTGACCAGCATCCTTCTTATGCAATATCGCCAATGCAATCAATGCAGGGTATTAAGGAGTGACCTCGGGAAAACGTGGACGTAACTTCGTGACCTGGAGGAGAATATGGGAGGAAAACCGTGCCGGAATCAGAAGAACAAGAATAATCGCACAAAACGTCTAGCCCATGGTGTACGGAATTGTCGACATGTAATCGAACTCGGGCGCATTGGAAGTGCCGTCGGAGTCCCAGGAAAATCCGCCGTTCATCATCGCCGAAGTTGTGTAAGCCGGTTCGAACCCGACTGTCGTGGCCATCGTCGAAACTGGCTGGTAGGTAGACACGGCGGGAGCAAGATCCACGCTGGATCCATTCGGCAGGCCATTTGGCATTTCCGAACTGTAGGTTGTCGCGGGCATATCCAGCGGGAATGTCGGAGTTGGCAACGTGGTCGACTCGGGCAGAGACTGTGGAGATGATCCACGTTGCAAATCGAAACTCGCACCTTCCGCCTGAGGCGCAGTCATGGTGGGGAGTGCACTCGCCGTGGAGGAATAACTTGCCGACTGTACCAGTGGGATTAGTATTGCTCCTAGATGCAGTGCGCATGGAAACATGAGATACTTACGTATTTGCCAATAATCTTCTTCAAGGCGTGCGACAGGATTTTCCAGGGGAACACCTTCACATCCTTCTCAATGTTTCGAGGCTTCGGGGCGGGGAAGCCCATGATGACCTTGAAGAATTCCTCGCTTTCCGGCTTCGCTTTCGAAACCGTCAGCGGTCGGAAACCTTCCAGGTTGCGCCGAATTCGATTCTTCTCCTCTACGGTGAAGCGAACCCCAACCAGCGACTCGAGAAGGTAGATAGTGTCGACACTAGTAACGAAACACTCATCCTTCTCGTCCCAGTAGATACAGCTGATGCAAATACTGTTCGGAGCCCGCTCCTCTGGAGTTACGGCCTTGAAATCAGCGTAGATCGTGCTGCCCTCCTGCGCGCGCGTAAACTGAACGAGCCGGCGCTTAGCCGCCTTCTCCTCGTCGGTCCAATCTTTGGCCATCGCATCCAGATCGCCGTTCAACTCGAGCACGGCTTTCGTCGGATACATGGCGTAGGGGTTGAAAGAATTCGACTGGTTCAGCTGCATCGTGGAAGTCCGGATCAACGTCGGATTCTGCGGCTTAGGGGACACGGAGAGAGCGGGCGCCGGCGAGGTGGCCGGCGAAGTACTGGCGCTCCACGAAGGTGTCAGAGACGGTGCCTGTGCTTCAGCCGCACTCGACGTGACGGCCGAGGAGTCCAGCTTCTGTTGAACTGGGAACGAGGCCGTCGTAGACGGAGTAGGCATGAAGGCCGAGAACGACGCCGAGCGCTCGGTCATCGGTACAGCCATCTCACTATCCGCGTTGACGGTCATCTCGTGGGCTGAATGGCGCTTGGCAGGACGGAGAGAAGTATTCTCCGCGAGGTTAGACATGCGCCGTTTACGAACATCACCAACTGTGTTCGGCTGTTCGAGTTGCTCGTACGTGAAGATTCCAGCCGGAAGAACAAGTGGACCACCGTTGGAAGGCACGTCGATGATAACCGTCAATGGCACCTCGAAAGACGTCGACATTGTCTGAGCAAATGCCGGCACATTGCACGAGAGGGTGAATGTGAAGGCGCCATTCTGGAGGGAAACCAGATTGACAGCACACTGGACTTGCGCCGAGCGGAATGACAGGAAGCAGGCACGAGCAACCGAGGTGATGTCGTACTGCGAGGAGACGCGCACGACCACCTCCTTGCCCTCGGAGCCCGTTTGCGGAGTCACCGAAATGATTTTGGGCACCTCCATGGTCGACGAATCCTCGAGAAGGGACGATTGGGATTCGAAAGGTTTGGTGTAACCATTGGGCGCTACGTACGGGAAGCCATGGGCGTCAGGGCTCCCGTGGCCGTCGACGGAATGCGCGAAGGGAGAGCCGATGTAAGCCGGCTGGCCGAGAGCATTGTCACGGACGGCAAGCATGGGATTGACAAATGCGCTGTCGGCACCCAGCGGCACTTTCGGGTAGGCAGCCATGGACAGCATTGGGTCTGATTTGGCCCAGAGGCCGTCCGCAAAAGCCTCGGCGAAATGAGACTCGTCTGGACCAGGAAAGTCGGCAGACTCGTCAAAGATCAACGGAGTGGGGAACTCCAGGTTGAGCTAAAAGACAATTGCGTTAGCTATCTTACAATTCGACCCGAGGTGAAGAGCCGAGCTTACCTGAACACTGTCCGGCGGTGAGTAAGCCAGTTTGACGGTGTTGAGGATTACGGAGCGAGAGTAGGGTGTTTAGAAGCGAGCGAATGTGCAGCAGCAACGACGGAAAGACACCCGAACGTGGCTTTCCGCGCGACCAATGTGGAAACGAACGACGTTCGAAGACTGCGAAAGGTCTCCGACTTGAGAGTGTTTTGAGCCGTGAATTCGGCGTCAGTGCATACAGGCGTAACGTGGCGGTGCTAGATGGCAACGGAAAGCATGGACGAAGCCACTACCAAGGGCTGGTCCAGCGGCGCCAAGCGAGCGGAGCGCTCTCCCGATGGTTCACGGAGCGTAGGGCTCTGGGTGAAGAGAAACATGGGAGTCAGTAATTCGTGTCTTTGAGGCTGAAGGACGGAAAGAAGGCTGATTATATGGGACTTGTGATTCCAGGGGCCATGGTCGACAGGGTATACATACCAGAAGTTCACAGCGAGGGTCGCGAGCTCCCGCTTCTGGCACTGGTTGCGCAAGAAACGAGGAATTTTCGATTCCGAGCCAAGGAACCGGCAATTCTCGAACCGCGGGCCAAGACGTTCGCAATCGGTGGATGCTTTGTGAAAAACTCAATGCACTGATCGATGGCTCAAAGCTCCAAGCGTTCTCCTCCACAGGGTTTGTCCGCACAGCGCACAGAGGCAAATAGCGAGTGGAAATCAGCAACAGCTGGATTAAGCGAGCGTAGTAGCGAGTGTGGGTGTGGAAAAGAAAAAAGCAAAGAGGAAAATTCCTCCCTGGAAGGGTTTTTTGTTTATTATGAATTATGAGGTCACGACGTCATGGAGAGGGAAGAGAAGGGGAGAGAAGCGCGGCGCCTGGCGTTGGGGCCATATATCTAGGGCGGAGGGCGTGAGGGGGGTCACAGAGAGGCCGAATCGCCCAAGCCAAAAGGTTCCCTCACCAGCGGAGATACTATGTTGGGAATGGTCGATGGGAGTCGATGAGCTTCCGTCTGGCGCCAATCACCAATCGAGTTTAGGGTTCCCTCGCTTAGGGTTTAGCGTGGTCGTCCGACAACACACCAGAGCGTTGCAAACCCCGTCGCTTTTCCTCATCGGTCGTAAAATTCGTAAAATTATAAATAACTAAAGCCACCCTAACCGGGCTGGGCTAGTGCATTCTGGCCTCGTGGCACCGAGCGAGCGGTGTGCCCACTGTCCATGCTTGCATGGACCGTGGCCCTGGAAGGTGGATGCCACGGCTCCGCGGCCGATGGCACCCTTACAGTCCCAGGATCCTTCTGCTCCCCTCCAGGGAAGATCGCAACGGGGTGTAAAGAAAATAGAAAAGCATTCCATGCGCTGTCAAATGATGCCTGCAATGGTTCGATCCGACATTAATCACATCATCGTTCCCGGTCTTCCTCGGCACCACTACTCCCAGCTCGACAGCCATCAGGCTGTCAGCATACAGTACAGTATTTCGTCGCACAGCGATCTAGCCGTCAACCGACTCCACTGACTTGGCCTTCTCTCGTCCTCCACCAGCATGCAATACGATGCAATTCGTTCGCTTTCCCGAAGCTCCCAGGCAAGATCCGGATGTGATGGAACACGGAGCGTGGCCGAACCGCTCCGTATCGGTCCGGTGTCGCTCCCCGCCAACAGGAAGAATGAAACCGTCTCCTGAGATTTTCTATTTGAAGGTCCAAAGCTCGTAATGGACGGGGTTCTACAGAGTAAACTTCTTCTCAGACGGGCGGATTGGAAGCAATAGTTCGGCGTCCCGACGGGTAAACAAGTGCGGTGCTCCACTGGTTAGCATCGCTAAGAATAGCAGCATGCCCACTTGTCGACTTGTCAGACGTCATCTGATGATTGCTCACATGCTCTATCCCGGATTAAGATTGTTCCGTCCCGAAAAATCTTCCCAAGACTTCCCAAGCTTTCTCATTCGAGCCCTTCAGCATTCGGACTCGGTAGCTGCAGTGCAGAGCTTCTAGCTTGTTTTTGCGTGACTCGCGTCACGGCCGACCAGTCATCACGAGTTTGGGGTTCTTTGCCCTGCCAACGGGCCTCGCATTTTGCAGAGCGATCGTAAAGCCACAATGGATCCATGTTCTTTGAGGATCATATTACGGAGAAATACTCCGTATACTGACTACGAGTGTTTACAGTGGTGTGGAGTGCGATGGATGGTTCTCGAGATGCTCGCAAGTTTCCATGATAGAGAGTGGTGACGCCACCAGCCAATGTGCCCTTCAACTCGGCAACGAGCAGCAGGGGCAGTACAGAGTACTCTGTACCGAGTAGGCACAACCATAAGAGCCTCCTTTTCGGAGCATTTTCTCATACTCTGTACGGAGTAAATGTGATGATTACTCGATGGAATGATATTCAGCATAGGGTTTCGTCCCCACGTCGATCTACGCCAGATCTCGGTACCGAGCTATTATTACCCACCCAGTCGTGGTCCTTGGCAAGGCTGGCTGCGCATGACTCGCATCATTCGAAGTCAACAAGGTTTGAAGGTTCAAGATTAACCCGACTACGCAGTGTAAACTCTTACAATGGATGCTGTGATATGATCGATTCGTCGCGTGTAGTGTATGTAATTGCGAGGATGTCAGAAGTCCTGAAGAGGACGTTTCATTGCAATCCTTTTTGGACCGATCGTTGCCATCTTGAGCCGTCTGCAAACTACCGAAAACCTGCCGACGGTTTGTGGCCAGCGTCGATTGACAAGCGCAGATCTGCAGATCCCTTCTCTTCGATCGCCACCGTTCTACGGCCAATTCCCAGGATACAAAAGGAGAGAAAGGTCAGGTCAGCAATGGCCGGAACCAATCCGAGAGCAAGATTTGAAGATCAGATCGTGGTCAATAAATAAACTACATTGGCTGTTGTCCTCCATAGCAGAGCTAACAGGCTGCATCGCACCGATTATGTGCAACGGCGAATGCTACCCTGCAACCGTAACCCTGCACTGGCCATGCGACCCTTTCGAAGCTTATTTTGGAGCATGTGCCACTTTGCCGTTCTGTAACCAACAATTTTACAAGCAGTCGCTTCCAGATACGGCTTCACACGAGCCAACGTACCTTTTTGTCGGATATACATAGCAACTACATTCTCAGCAGGTGTCGCCTACGCAATACGGCTGAACAGACAACAAAGCATCAGAGAATGTAGCAAGAACAGGAACGTGGCAGTACGAGTACGAAGCAGTTCTGCACTCGACAAACTCTGTATGCGTTTGTAACTAACAGTAAACTTTTCAGAATACGTGTAAATAACAGAAATATGTATTGTAAAAGAACTTTCTATTGGCAGAGAGCCTTCAGAAACTCGGCAACAGATGGTTCTGGTACGTAATACGGATTGTGTACGAGTACGAAGATTCAACCATAACGGACATGGTCAATACCGAATGTTCTTACATCGTCCCTCCATACAAACCGGCATTCCAATATCACAACAAGGAGTCGGAACCATATGCCATGCAGAGGATCCAAGGTCAATCATAAAAATAACCCAACATTGGAACTTATGCCCTCATACCTTTTATCTAACCTAAGCCTACTGTTTCATCCTGCTTCATCTTTTGCCCTAACACTCCTACAACCCTTCCTCTTCAGGTGCAGTCTCAACAGTGCATCGACGCATTGACGCAAGGATTGGACACCAACACGATTTCACAAACAGAATATTGGCCACGAATCAATCCATATTGGAAATGACTAATTGCTACTATCTTGAGCATCGAATGTCATTTTCATTTCCAGTCCCATGGTCCATCCATGCATTGCGCAAGCAGTCAATGGAACAGCTTCAGCCGCAAAGGAATCCATGCTGAACGAATTGTCATCACCTCGCAGAAGCAGGATCGTGTCTTTTGCTGAATAATATGTTCAGGGACAAAGTGCGGCTGTTTTGCTAAAACTTACATACCGACCAGGTAGATTTCAGCTTTCTTTCGATGCGCCGGAACAGCCACACTGATGCCCATGGCGTTCTCGGAGTATTTCCGAACAGCACTTGGCCCTAAGTACTCGTTCCAGGCACGATTGGCAACGCATATTATGATCTTGTATGCATTACTGGGAGGTGGACTTGCGTCTGTGTTGCCTCACGACCATCCTTAAAGTGAACATCTCAAATCATGGTCTTTAGTATGTATTTCAAGACTGCTAATATGGTGCTGCAGGATCAGATAATAGCAAAGCCCCTGATGATCTATTCTTTGTTAAAATTTTCCCTCTTGAACTGTTTCGATTTCAACATGGCCACTCTGTTTCGAGACGGCGCCTGTGACTCATTCCATCCAGCAGATCCAGGCTCAGTAGTTTTGGGCTTCAAGATTCATCACTGCCAAAAGCAAATAGTACGTATGCCTGATCGTTGACAAAAGTATTAGAAGTCATCGGGAACTTTCAACTACACAATATCGGCATAACACGGGTAGGCGTGTTGGAGCTGTCCAGAGTTCAGCTTGATGGAGATAAAGTTTGTCGCTTCCAACGGCATGTTGACGAAGGTTGACTGCCGAATGCCGGCAATCCTGCAGCGCAGTTTGTTGGATAAACTTTAATGGGTCCGTATCCGATCCTCCGGGAAGCAACATACCACTGTGTCGGTGAGAGGCGAGTTTTCAAGTTGATCACACGCCTAATGACAAATACCTGGGATGCTAAGCTCACTCGTGAGGTTGAGAGGCAGCCTGCGGAGTTCTAATATACAAATTACTCAACTAGGCAGTTCGGCTCTATCTGCTCCCCGGTAGGGTTCTGACGTTCAATCTCGACTTCTTCGGCCGTCAACAACTGTTCGGCAATGGTACAGCACCAACTGCCGACTAAGTATATTGGATCGAATCGAATTTCTCATTTCACGTCCCGACCAGCGGCCTACCTGTACCGATATTTACTCGTCTTGCCAAAGTAAATCAGTGGGTTCTTCGTGGGGCTCCATCACCATGTCATCGATCTACAGTACATGCGCCGTCAACACCAGCCGGATTTACCCCCGCATCATGTATCTACCCCGTGGGGAATCTGGGGAATCCGGGTATCTGCCTCATGATAAAAAGCAGGACATTGTAGGGTTCGTATCCCAGTCATCTGGCCTGGAATAAGAGATTCTGTCGTTCTCTGGCGCGGGGAGCTTTCATCTATTACCTGCCAAAAATTGGTCCAATGGGCTCAGATTCCCTCACAGCTGATCCCAAGTCTGGGGATATCGTTCCGCAAGCTCAGCAAATTGAAGATGCAAACGATTTGTCCTCACCGTCTTCTCCTCAAGAGATCAAGATCAAGCTCAGTTGGCGATCCTGGGTCGTTGTCTTTGTGTCCTGTTTCGCCATCGTGGCCCAAGTCTTCGTCGTGACGGCGGCTGGCTCAGTCATTGCCTTCATTATCCGCGATCTCGGCGGTGATCCTGGACTGGCAGGATGGATTATCCGTTGGTTCCCTCTCTGCGCTTCCCTTTTTGACTTTATCGTTTTGAAGCATCGTTCATATGCTCATGAGTTTTCGTAGAAGGACCACTCCTAATGCAGAGCGTGTTGTCGCCCATTGTGGGTCGATTGAGTGATGTCCTCGATAGAAAGTATCTCGCTTCCATACCGCCGTTGATTGCTTTCGCCGGCGCCGTTGTCTCGGCCAGGGCAACTTCGATGTCGATGTTGATCGGTGGGGGAATTCTGATCGGTACGACTTTGGCGACGATTGCCATTGTCCAGGCGATTCCTAGCGAGATTTTGCCGTTGAAATATCGAGCGTTGGCAAATGGGTTTGCATACATGGGCGGCGCCGCTGGCGGAATGTAAGTAACTCCGTAAGCTATATCTAGAGATTTGGAACTAAGGGAAACTCCTCCCTGTGTGTAGCTCAGGCGGCCTGATTGCTGGCGGCGTCACCAGAGCCCACCCAGGTGGCTGGCGAGATATTTTCTGGATCCAGGCGGGCCTCCATCTAGCAACGTCCGCCGGACTACTTTTATTCTACCATCCACAGAAGAGCACCGAATACCCTCGCAAATCCTGGAAGAGCCATGCCTGGGCATGTGATCCCATCGGTTCTACATTGTTCATTATCAGTGTGACGACGATGTTGCTCGCTCTGAACTGGGCGGCAGGCGTCTATCCTTGGTCGGATGCGCATGTAGCAGCACCCTTGACCATCGGTCTGGTGTTCTTCGTCATTTTCTGTCTATATGGCAAGTGATGATCATTCAATGCTCGCTCCCCGGTTTCTTCTGGCTAATACCTTGTTTTGCTTTTCTACAGAATGGAAAGGACGAGATGATGGCTTGGTAGCCCATGTCTTCTTCAAGAACTCGCACAATTTCGCCCTGTCGGTCTTTGCTTTTGCAGTCGAGGGATGGCTGTTCTACAGTGCCGTTAATGCCATCATTCCTCAGATTATTCTCCATCTAGGCTTCGAGACGGACGCGTTTATTATCGGGCTGCGAGGACTTGCAGTGTCAGGCACGGCAGCAGTTGCTTCTGCCTTGGTAACGTACGGAGATCCCTTTTCCTATGCATATCGGCAAAGGAAAGCTGATCAGTATCAGCCTTTATTCAACCGTGATGAAGGATTTGAAATGGCCAGTGGCCGTTTCATTTGGCTTTTTCCTCGTCGGGTGAGTGCATATCTACCCCCCAAAAGGTCATAAGGAGCGTTCAAATTCTGAGTGGTGGAATGCAGGACGATCTGCTATGCCACCATCACCCCGGCAATGAACAGAGCCCAACTTGGCTACAGCGCCCTCATCGGAATCGGCCTTTCCGGGCCCCTAACGCTCCTGGTAGCCCTCGTCCAATTTACCGCGCCGCACAAACACCTGTCCACCGCCACGGGGCTGGCATTCTCCGCTCGCGCCATCGGTGGCGCCTTTGGCTCTGCCGTCCTCGACGCTATTATCCAGGGCGTTCTCGGGTCTCGATGGGCGCCACAGGTAACCAAGGCCGCTGTTGATGCCGGCCTTCCCCAGTCTTCCGTTTCCATGCTTCTCGAGGCCATCCAGGCTGGGAAGGGCTTCGACAATATTCCCGGAATCAATGCGACCATCATTGCGAGTGCGGAGAATGCTAGCTACAATGCGTACGCGCACGCTTACCACTTGGCTTGGGCGAGCGTTTCGCCGTTTGTGGTCTTGGGGTTGGTCTCGGTGGCGTGTCTCAAGGGGGTCAAGCATTTGATGACGGAGAAGATCGAGGCCACCGTTGAGCGTGTCCCGGAGAAGGCAGGAGCACAAGTTGTCGTCTAGTTCCTAAGATAATTGAGTCTATCAAATATATTTACATGACAGATTACGAGGAGCATCAGATAGTCTGAAGTACTGGGTCCGCTGAGGGCGATGCAAAATACTTTTTCGAGATTTATGGCGCCTACAGTTTCGCCTCACCGTTCTCCGCTCCAAATTCAATGACCAATTTCCCGACCTGCCTGCCCGCTTTCATGTCTTCAAACAGCGAGTCCAATGCGGCGATATTGCTCAAATCCGCCTGTAGAACGCGGGATATAACGGGACGGATCTGCTTCTCCTTGACAAAGTCGACCATTTCTTTGAACTCCTTCCTTGAGCCCATGGATGTTCCACGAACCTCGATGTTCTTCAGGAATGCGAGCACTGTGTAAGGCATTTTCGGGCCCGTAGTCATGCCGTAGACGGATATCACTCCACCAGGCTAGCAGTTGTTAGCGACATTGGAATAATTAGTTGTGGCATTGAAAGCCAACCTTCAAAATTTTCACTCCTTTTTCGACGATATCGCCACCTGCACCGTCGATAATTGCATCGAACGTTTTCTTTCCCTCTGGTAGTTGCGAGAGCAAAGACTTTTCCCAGTCCTTCTCTTTGTAATTCACGCCTCCTTTGGCGCCCAACTCAATCGCCTTCTTAATCTTTTCATCGCTCGAACTCGTCACGTAAACATTGGCACCTCTAGCAACTGCAAAGGAGAGAATGAACAGGGCCACACCACCGCCGATCCCCGTGATCAAGACGGTTGCCCCAGAACCAGAATTCTTTTCTCCGGCTTTGGTGACAAGAGCTCTCCAGGCCGTAAGACCCGCCAACGGCAATGCTGAAGCCTCGGCATCAGTCAAATGGGCCGGAGCCTCCTCAACTTCAGACTCGTCCGCGAGGACATAATCTTGCAATGTGCCGCGAGGCTCTAGCTTGTTGGCTCCAAGAGCCTGAAACCCACTTGGATTCTCGGGGCCATCAGGATCCTCAAGCCAGCCGCTAGCCGGATTCAGAATGACCCGCTTGCCTTGCCATTGCGAAGGATTGCGCACGCCAGGACCAGTGCCGACAACGATGCCCACGCCATCGGACCCAAGAGGGGAATCAAATGAGAGGCCGGGGTAGAGATGCTGTCTGAGAAACAGGTCGCGATGGTTCAGGGACGCTGCCGTGAGCTTTATCAGAAGCTGTGAGCCTGTCGGCGTCGGTTGCGGGACGGATTTCTGAACCAAAGGGTAGTAGACTTGGCCCGGTTTGCCCGGCTTGCCGTCAATTGGACTCAAGAAGACCGCGCGAGGCATTATCTGCTATCTGAACTGTTCCTTTAAGGTCGGGAGCCTGGTCAATGGAATTGAACACTTTGCAAGGTGTTGAAGCCGCATTTTCGGACCTCGGCGATCGATATCGGATTTATGGGCGAACCCCGCAAATCTTAAACGACTTTGGAGTCAACCCTTCTCCACCGCGGTTGGTTTCGCATGGGATCATTTCTTGGCTTCTTGAATACATGCTTAAGTCGACATCGCTGCCAGTGAGTAGTCATGAATAGATGTGGATTGTTAATATCGCAAACGGATAATCGATTCTCTGAAATAACGATGACCAGCTGAGTTGCTGACTGATCTTAATCGACTGGCACAATTATAGGTACGCGAAGTCAAAGTCGAAAGTCAGCCTTGTACTGCAGTTGACTTCGGCATTCTCTCCAGATCTATCGAATGGAATTTGCGACTTTGATGATGATCGTGATGTTGCAGGCACAGAAAACTTCACTGCCTGCTGGTGATTTCCGGTTCTCGAAAGCGACTTCGCTACAGGAACGGTTTCAAAAGTGGCATATTCAGACTCTTTTAAATTCACATCCGTTTTCAATACTCCATACTTGGGGAATCGTAAAAAGGCATTGATCCAATCGTACGTTTGTCATCCAACTGCTCACAACAAAGACTTGGTTTCGACCACTGCGGGAGCTCCCGGCTGGGTAGCCAATCGGGCCATGCAATTCAAAGATTTACCGGTTGCGGACGGCCGTCCAACATGAATCTTGACTTGGTAGTGCCCCGCCATACACCGGAATATTCAGCTGGCCTTGAATGCGCTGGCGTTGAACAGCCCGTGTGAGAGCAAGAAGGATACTACTGTTCGCTGAATATAATCATGTCAAGAGGACTCTCATGCCAATACGTTTACGTAGAAGGCACGGTAAACGGATACTCAAACTCATCGAACTTGGGATATCTATTCCATAATACCATCCAACTGACCCTTTGTCAAGCAACCAGTAGAAGGGTTCCTAACGTTCAAAGACTTTGGGTGCTTTGCATTTTGACGAGTTGCGCGGCTTGCGCTATCTTGAATCCCTGGCGGAATTGTTCCAGGCTTGTTACTTGATGCGGAACCGTGGGTCGTATACGCGAGACCACTGTTGGTGGTAGCCACAAGGACGGCCCAGAGATCCGTGGTCGTCCATGGTAGCTCGCATTGTTGTGCTTACGTGTTTTGAGACTTGACAGGCTTATGGAATCCGAATATCATCCTTCTGGCAGAAGAGAGTCGCAGACAGTGACAACCTAAAGCATTTAACTTCTTTAACTTGTGACGTCACAGAGCAATAGTTAGAAAACAAAATAGGGGAGGAAAAAAAGAATTTGAGCAGCCAGTGTAGCATGTCCTAGTTTCGATCTAGGGACCTCCGGGTTATGAGCCCGGCGCTCTTCCTCTGAGCTAACATGCTGCCAGTGTCTAGCGTACTCAAAATTTGATATGTGTGTCATGTCAAAGTTGCTGAAACTTCTGGAAATTTGAGGGTAAGGTGGGTCACGTGTCTGCAGGAAGAGGGAAAAAAATTATTTACGTTCCACTTGCCACTTGCCAGAAGGACCCCCAGTGACTGTGTGCAGGTATTTTGGAGATGGGTAGGCTATGATTGTTAGGGATACATACCGTACTTATGTTTATTGTTTTAATACGACCAGAATAACAGGGGGCTCAGTGAGGTTAGGGCTAAATTGGCACGAGTTTTTTTAAGGACCCAGGACGATGATTTGATGGTTCCGTCTTGGTAGATGTTGGCTTATCAATCAAAAGTGAGCGCCGTTGCGGCCAGAACCGCTGATCGTCTAGTTGGTTATGGCGCCAGACTGTAATGTGAACCACGCAATCTGGATGTCGTCGGTTCGATTCCGACTCAGCGGATTACTTTTTTCTCCCAGGAACTTTCGCACCTTAATTATTTTTTTTCGTTCATCAACTGGCAAGCCCAATCCTCTGAGACATTACTTTTCCCATATGACTTGATGAATTCCCTTGTGTTATGCGAGTAGACAATATACTCAATACCAAGAGGCAAGCTCTCGTGCAGTAAGCTGGCCTAAACAGTTGTCTGCGGAACAGAAGCATCTAACATCATTGAAGTCCCCGAGTCTGAGAGCGACTTAAATATATATTTTGTGTTGGCACAGATGCCAACCACTCCAATCACCCAGAACCATGTCTCTTTACTATGAAGCGGCATCGTTACTGACTGCACCTCCCGGTGCTGGCGGATCATTCAAATCCCGCATTTACAGCGCGAAAGGCCTCAAGGTGTCGCCAGCGCAAGTGTATGCTGTTATCACAGAGGCGTCGAAATGGGACCTCCTACTGAAGGAAGTCGTTGAAAATTCTGATATCCTATCACAGGAATCGAAGGTATGTAACTGGAATCGTCACTCTGTCAGAATGCAGCCTAACTGTAAAAGTTGACACCGCTGTTATCTGTACTCCTAGTACATGACTTTCTTTTCTCAAAAAAGGGGATATCTGCACCCCCGTCTCACCCACTCCGACAAGCCATAGAAAGGCACAAAACTCGAATCAAGGCCGAGTTTACGAAAGCTCGTGTGCGCCGTGGATGCACCTCTATGCAAGACCTTCAGGCAGCCGTCCTGCAGGAGAAAAAGTCAGCACTTGGGTTAGATGCGTTATCAGAAACATTGTACCCTCGATGGGTTCGAATAAACAATCTCAAGTCTAATTTGAAATTACAGCTCCAATCCACGTTTGCTGCTTTCCAGCAGGTGCGCAGTTTGGCCGATTTGAAGTCAGCCAACTCGGTTTACGTGGACGAGCATGTACCAGACCTAGTTGCACTAGCTCCCGGTGGTGATATCTCATCCTCCAGTGCCTATCACAAAGGCGAAATCATTCTGCAGGACAAGGCGTCATGTTTTCCAGCTTACCTTCTCCTTGGTGATCAAGACGATACGTGGAAGGGTGACCTGGTTGATGGCTGTGCTGCTCCTGGCAACAAGACCACTCACCTTGCATCTCTCTTGAGTGCCAGAAACGGGCATGCAGAGACAACAATTTTTTCCATGGATGCGTCCACTGATCGATCAAAGACGCTGCAGAAAATGGTCTCTGTTGCTGGTGCTGACAAGCTAGTGTCTGTGCTAGCGGGGCAAGACTTCTTAGCTGTCAACCATGCAGATCCACGCTTCAAGAACGTCACCGGGCTTCTTCTCGATCCGAGCTGTTCGGGAAGTGGCATTATTGGTCGTGATGATGTACCAAGATTCATCTTGCCCGACCCTGGGAGGAAATCCAAGGACGACCATCCTCGTGGAAAAAAACGAAAGCGAGCTGACGACGATGACGCCCAGTCTGCAGCATCTGCTCACCGTTCTGAACCTTCGCCTCCAAGCAAAGACCGCTTAACCAGACTCGCAAATCTGCAGGCGCGCATTGTAGAGCATGCACTTGGCTTCCCGTCCGCGACCCGGGTTACATACAGTACATGTTCGATCTACATCCTAGAAAATGAACTAGTCATATCGCGGGTCTTATCTTCGAAGGTTGCACAAACCGGTGGCTGGAGACTTATGCGTCGAGACGAGCAACCTCTGGGGTTGAGAAAGTGGAAGCACCGGGGGATTCGTCAGCAAGAGATCGGTTCGGAGAACTTCGAAGTGGATTTATCAGAAGAGCAGCTGGACTCGTGCATCCGGTGTTGGCCTGGGGACGACCAAGGTACTGGTGGCTTCTTTGTCGCAGGATTCATTCGGGACGGGCATGGAGCAGGTGTTGCTGCTTCTATGCCTTCTACGAATGGCCAGAATGAAAAGGGCAGCGATGACGATGACGAGGAAGAATGGAATGGTTTTTCTGATTGAGCAGTTTCAAGTGAATCATTAAAGAGAAATCCAGCTCACACTCGCAGCAGTGTTTAGCATCCAACCATGCGAGTAGCTTCAATGCACTATTGGTTTGTACTTTTGCATAGTTGCATTAATCACACATGTGACGCGGTATAGATGAACAGAATTTTCCATAATAATCGTCCAGCAAGAGTGAGTGAACAAATACAGTACTGTTATGCTTTCCGATCTGAGAGAATATTACAGCCAGTCTGAAGATTCCTGATACATTCTGTCTCTTGAAACTCAACAGTCCAGTTCGGACACCCACTTCCCATTCTATGATCAGGTCCATGCATAGGTAAGGCAATGCAAGACCTTGCCTTTTCCTCCACTGAAACTGGACTCTGTTCACCTTATCATACCAATTGCGTTCAGAGAGTACTCAAGAGCCTTTTGCGCCATAATTGCCGTGCGGTCATACTGAATTTGTTCTCTACACGATCCAGCTCTTTTCCCCTTTACTCCGTAAATCCCACGCACAATCACTTGTCTCTTCGGCGCAACATTGTACAAGTAGTATCGAATTTGATATTTGTGTCCAGTATCTTCCCAGACAATTTCAGTACCTCCGCAATCATAGGCACCTGATGATGGTTAGAGTACCTAGTCGAGTTGTAAGAGCCCAGGGTGATGTTGGGCCGTCGCTCTGGGTACTGGGAATATCCAGATTAAATTACTATATCTGGTATAGTTGTAAAGATGGTTACTGCATTTATCCCGGACCATGAGGACGGGCTCCTGATTTACACTTTTAGTAATAACGAGGTGCATACGTACTGCACTCGTTCATAGTCCTGCAACCGTTTGTGACAGGTTCCTGCAGGACAAGCGCTTCACATTCGTTAACCAATGGATCAGACCTCTGCCTCGTCGCGGACGCCGGCACGCAACCCAACCCCGGCATTGTTCGACAGGGTGCCTGTAGCCGCTGGGCCCAAGCAGGCGGCCGTATCGCAAGCCGGTTCGGACTCTGCAGGTCAAGAATCTGGTGTGTACGTTGCCGGCGGATTGTTGACGGCAACTAAAGCGCCGACACCTAAAGGCGCAAAACCCAACCCCCCAAAGCTTCCGCCTCGCAAGGTATTTTCCATCCAGATTGGAACAGAGTTATTCCGGCTGTCGGGAGCGTCGATCTCCTCCGATGGTGAGTGTGAATTGACATATCTCCGGTCATTACAAGGTGCCTGAACTAAAGATTCCATGAGCACCGTCATATTTCTCACGTTTCTTCGAGGAACAGCTTCGGCAGGATGAGAGCGGGAGGAACGTGCGAACCTTGTATATTGACCGGGATCCTGAGACATTCCGCGACATATGTCTCCATCTTCAGGGTATGGCTTTTGCATGTTGTGAAGCTGTCCTCATTTATTTGGCTGATCAGCTGTAGGTTACCATGTAATTCCAAGGAATAGTGCGCATTTTATCAAGCTTTTTGCTGATGCGCAGTTTTACGCCTGTATGTTCCTGCTGGGACGCATGCCACTACTGCTCATGACCTAACTGATGAACAGTACCGCGGCTGTTTCAAAAGCTAGTCGATGGCGACATCCACATGCAGATTGGCGACCGGCACTTTCAAATATCCCGCGAATTATTCGCAGGACCCGGTGACTCGCCCAATTTCTTCTCCATTGGCTTCGGTGTGCATCTTGCCACACCACCTGATGTGACTTCCGAGGGGCTGGATCAATTACATCTTCTCCGGCCGCCACCAATTGAACCACCTGCCGTGCCGCATCGCTCAGCAGAGGTCTTTTCACAGTTGCTGCATCTTCTTCGCGGGTACCCAGTCCGCGTCAAGGACGAACAGCACCGAGAGGAGCTGCTTCGTGATGCTCGTTACTTCCATCTACGTGGACTGGAACAGAGGCTCATAGCGCACGATATCAGCTACAACCCAGAGAGGGGCCACCACGAGATTACGTTGAAACTCCAAGATATCAAACCGTCTGGGATTCGGATCGTTACCGATGCAAGTCGCCCACAGGACAGAGCAAACGTGTTCTATTCGCGACCGTTTGTGGATCAGGATGCCTACGAGCTTATCGTGGAGGTTGGCGAGCAGGGCACAGTCCTTGACGTCAACACTATGATAGGCAGCTTTCATGGCAGTACTAAAGCTAGGATTCTCAGTCTCATGCAAACGATCATGGAAAAATATGGCCAGGGTAAGGCCTCAACCCATGACTCCAGGCACGACCAAACCGGAGGTCCGAAGCCCGAGGTCAACATCGAAGCCGTCAAAATGCACGTTGATGAAGACACATGCATTGTATTGAACGGGGCGCAATATGTCTTTGACTCGGCTGAGTCGGGTGTTCATCGTCAGGAAAGCCCGAGCCCTGAATCGTCTGTTTGTCGGGCTGGCACTAAGCGCAAGCGAACTGAGGACACTCCGCTAGAGCACAAGGCGAGGGAGAAATGGACAATCCGAAAAGGGCAGTGGCGGCTGTATGTTCAAGCCGCAGGACACGTGGAAGTGATTTTTCACGCTGTCAAGTTGGATGCCTATACCTCACAGCGGGGGCGCAATCTCGGCCGACGATTTCTTTCATGAGTAATGGCTGTTGCTGGCAAATGCGTTCTTCAAGCCACAGACATGTTTATTGCATTTGCGAAGTAGGCAGCGAGCGAGTGTTTGCTGTTCCGAGACATACGAGTGCATTGGTACCTTTAGACCAAATGATTCCCTTGATTCGTTTGTTCCGTGTTGGCCGCTTCGGCCGTATGCCGCCTTGCCGACAGCAAGTTTGGGTTACGGAACAACGTTCGGCCTAGCTTCAGACCGGCGAATCATCAGCCAATCACGAGGGTTGTTTCGGCCGAGGAACTCATCATGGGGACCAATGACTGGCCCGCTTACATCTCGTACCAGCGCGTTGGATCCGAGGTTCTGACATCAGAGTAGTAGCACTATTCAGCCTAGCAGAGCTGCGGATCGAAGCCAATTTCAACGGTCTGGACTCATCGATTCTATTATTTATTTTGAGCCGCCGCTGGGGTTACTTCTGGACTTCGCGGCTTGTGATATCAGTCATCACCTCACTCAATTCAAAGCACAATGGCGAACATCGACGCCAAGGTCACGCTGTACTGGTCGGTAGTTCAGTTTGCTCTCAATCCACTGCGATCACTCAGTTGACAATGAAACAACAGGCTCAATGAATCCCGCGCCCAAAGGATTCTGTGGCTGCTGGAGGAGCTCCAGGTTCCTTACGAGCTCAAATGTTTTAAGCGACAGAAGAACATGCTTGCGCCTCCAGAGCTTAAAGAAGTGCATCCACTTGGCAAGTCACCGGTGATCGCCGTGGAGCGCCCCGGACAGACAAAGCCGCTTATTCTAGCCGAGTCGGGCGCGATCATTGAGTATCTCATCCAGCATTTTGGAGGCGCTGAGAAACGCCTCTTGCCGCCACAGTACGTGGACGGCGGCGAGGAGCGCGGTGAAGAGACCGAGGCCTGGCTTCGGTACCGATACTATATGCATTATGCAGAGGGTAGCTTGATGCCACAGCTGCTAGTGTGGCTAATCAATAATAGTTTGTGCATCCTCGTCAATATTCTTACCCTATGCGATCGAAACTAACTAATTCGGATGGCTATCAACAGATATCAAAAACGCACGTGTCCCATTCTTCGTCAGGCCTATCGTCCGCATGATCACGGATAGAACAGAAAAGCTGTATCTGGACCCGACATTGGAGACTCATTTCTCTTTCTTGGAGGAGCAACTCAAGACCTCTCCCGGCGGGCCGGATCGGGGCGGTCTCTGCGGAGAGAACTTCACCGCGGCCGATATCATCATGAGTTACCCGGTCATTGAGGCCACCACCCGAGGCCTCGTTTCCAAGGCAAAGTATCCTGCACTCCATGCGTACGCAGGGAGATTGAAGACTGCAGAGGGGTATCAAAAGGCAGTTGCAAAGATTGAGGAAGCAGAAAACAAGCCAAAGGCGTCTCTATGATTGATGCTTCGTGCTTTGCGTTCCTTTACATCCTGGTTCTTTTAATCTTCACAGAGTGTGTAAACACATCATTATGTTAATCATACCCTCTTCTCACATTTGATTTTTCCTCCTTTGGCCATGTTTACTCGCGTGGGCCTTATTTTAAGTCCTCAGCTCGCATGGGATGTGTCTACGTCTAATCGACCGATTTCCTTGTAGGTTAGAGCACAGGTGAGGTGGTGAGCCACATATTGTATGAGTGCACTCTGTCGATTTTCTGTCTTCACCGATTCCTTTCTGTATCTAGGACATAATAGAGTACGGAGTATATACTTATTCGAGCCCTGGAATCAGGAACCGCTTTATTTTTCTCCTCTGTGAAAAACATCGGGAACGATACAATTAGCACTTTCTTCAGAGAGGGCAAAAGATGGGCAAGCGATATCCTTATGTGAGGGGTCCAAACGAGTGTGTATGTGTCCCCAGATACAGAAGGGAATTTCTGAAAAAAAGAGAAAGAGGAGTAATACAAGCGATCAGCAGCAAATCGACTCGAAGAGTCCAGGATGAAGGCAGGTCACGGAACAGATGTGCCTTACAATTAATTGCACATCAAGGAACCGCTTTTCCCCGAATAGTCGCAATTGGAACTACGATAGACCAATCATATCAAGTGTGTCACATGACCCATTGGAAGCGCTCTTCCAACATCACGACTGCGGTCGACATCATCTGTCGTTGATCGATAGCATCACACCGCATTACAGCCATGGCTGGCCCAAGCAAATGTATGTCATGAGACTTGAGGGGCTAAAGGTGATCCACGCTAACAATTGAGCTACAGCTTTGGTGCTGGACCCAGCACTGCAGAAGTACTATGGTATTGTCCATCCCGTCCGATCCGCTCATGCTTCTCCCAGCGTTGTCGACCTTTCCCGAGCCGGTCAGCTAACAATACGTTTTATTTCATAGAGCTCAACTCGACTCGTTACAAGTACTTCCGCTGGACACCGCGCACTGCCTGGATCACGCTTGTCTACGGCGCCATTGTCCCGACGCTGATCGGCATCGTGGGGTACAAATATGATGTATGCCTTTGTCACTCGGTTCTTTTGAGTCGTGAAAATTGACCTGTGGGTGATAGGGCAAATTCGATTTCCGAGGGAAGCGAAGGGGTGATACCATTTCGGAGTGGTAATCGTCGTTTTCGGAGATTGGATGTGAGATGAGGTTGCAGTCGGAATGCCGGCGATGAATATCACGTTGTTCCGGTCGTAATACGGCCGTGTCATGACAATTCTACTGCCCGTGGTTTATCCACTAGACTGACTGCTCCCATACTGTCATCTCCATGTATATATAAGGAAGCACAGATTTCGTCGTGCATTGTTCGGTCCCGCCTAAACTCCATTCCCACGACAATCATCCCGGTAGTCAAGTAATTGTACAGTACATCATTAAAGGCGTGTCAGAGTGCATAGCGCCTTGCTCCTGGCCGCGCACATCATCAATTTCTTTTTTTTTTTTTTTAGCCATGAGCAACGAACCAAATCGCAAGCAATCGCGTACAGGTTCAGTAGGGTCCTCGTCTTCTCCCGTATCCGCCCCCCTCTGGTAACTTCTCACCCCTTTTCCAATCGCCGCTAGGGATCCCATTCCCAGACCCGCGAGATGGTCCCCCTCGTCGTCCGCCAAATCCATTCTCCCTAGGCGGTCCAAACGCCCTCATACCACCACCAATAACCGCATTCGGGCCTGTGCGCTGGCCGTACACCGGCGGGGCAACCGACCCGTCCTCAAGCGGCGGCAGAATTGCACAATCGACAAAGTCACCGATGACGAAACGCGCGTCAGCAAGCGTCTTGTCCGCGTCGTCGCTAGCAGTCTGGGAGCTTCGCCTCGGGCCGGGAACGCCGCTATCGCCGGCATTGTTATTATTGTCCCCATTCCCACCGGATATCTCCTCCCCAATCACCACGCTCCCAATGTCCTTGCTCAGATATCGTCCACCACGTCCGTCGACCGTCGCGCCACGCGTGTCAGGATAGATCAAACGGAAGCAGAGCCGCGTACCGACGGGCGGGTCTGGTAACTGCGAGGGTAACGCGCTGGCCAGCAGCCGCGACAGCTCGCGCAACGTACATGACTTCCAGGTGTAGATCTCGAGGTGCGGCGGGAGCGGCGGATTAGGATCGCCCGGGCGGGGAATCGGGAAATCGGAGAGCTGGTGGTAGGAATTTTGACGGTAGAAGAGCTTCAGGTGGAACGGCGTAGTTGTTTGCCGGTCGACTGTGTTTTTGGAGTCGGCCATCGTGGCTGCGGTCGGCGGACTTGTCGCGCTGTGGCGGTCTGCCGGAGCGCGGTATAATATGCCGATCGAACTAGGTCTAATTATTGAGAGCGTATCTGCGGAATTGTCGGTTGTAGCTCTGGAGTCTGGACTTTGATAGGCAATCTCATGGATTGGTTGATTGACGCAGGTTCCTGAAGTTCGGCTCGGAGCTCGCAACATCTAACTACATCCGACCTTTCACATTATTTTCTCGACGCCACTAGACCACACGACGCGTGCAGTGATACTGGGAAGTAAAAATATTCCTATCGCGCTACAAACTGACACTGGAGAAGTCCATTTCACACCTCAACCATGGACTTCGCGTCTTTGATGGCCAAGGAGATATCCAAGGCCAAACAAGCCACTACACCCGCGACATCAAGCAGCGGAGATGGCAAACCGGCAGAAGAAAAGAAATACGTCCGACGTGCCGAGCTCGAAGCCGCGCGATTAAAGCAATACCAAGAAGAACAAGAGCGTCTACGTCGCGAGCGCGAGGAAAAGGCCCTCCAAAAGCGCAAACTCGAGGAGGAAGAAGCGGAGCGCAAACGACAACGCGAAGAGAAGCGACGACGGCTAGCAGAGGAATCACGCAAGCGACGGGAAGCAGAGGAGGAAGCTGCCGAGCGCGAGCGGCGACGGAGACTGGGTCTCCCAGAACTCCCGCCGTCGCGGACACCATCGGAAGACCCAGAGAAAAAACAGGACAGCGGCGAGGAAGTGGAAGACATTCCTGACGACGACCTCATTGCTAAGTTACGCGGACTGGGCGAACCCGCGAAACTCTTTGGCGAGACCCACGAAGCGCGGTTGCGCCGATACCGACGCCTCCTCCGCAAGTCCAAGGAACAGAAACAGGTCTCCAAGGGCCCGATTCCGACGACGCTTGAGCTAGTGCCGGAGGCAGAGATGAAGGTTCCGAAGAAGCTACCTAAGGAGCCCGAAGCCCGAAAGTTTATCTACAGGCAGTTGGCGTCGTTTTTCACGATGGTGTTTGAGGAGTGGGAGATCATGCTGGACAAGCGTGATATCGCGGTTAAAGAAAGCCGCCAGGGACGGCAGGCTTACAATGCCATGGTGCAGGCACGCGAGAGCATGAAACCGCTTTTCGCCCTGTTCGAGCGCGGCGACGTCGAGGAGGCCATCCTCGAAGGAATTGTGGAGATTGTGCATTGCGCTCAGGAGAGACGTTACGTTGATGCTAATGATGCGTATTTGCGGTTGAGTATTGGCAAGGCGTAAGTTTTTCGATATCCTCATTTCAGCCAGAGATGTTTCCTGAGGTACTGACTGATGCAGCGCCTGGCCAATTGGTGTCACCATGGTTGGTATCCACGAGCGATCAGCCCGCGAAAAGCTACACAAGGGCGACCGAACCGCACACATCATGGCCGACGAAATCACTCGCAAATATCTGCAAGCTATCAAACGGTCTTTGACATTCGCGCAGGTGCGATGGCCGCCGGACGACCAACTACAGCTGATGGGATGATATGCTTTCTTTGGATGATAGCCTTGTTAAACCATGCCGACCGTATATAATACACCTGAATGCATGGCAGTATATCATATGTCAGAAGCAGATGCGCCACCCGATAGGTCTCTGTACAGGGCAATGAAATCTACATGGAGTCTAATCCAAAAACGCATCCGCAATCATGAAGCACTCGAAAACACATTCATGAATGCATTCCACCATTTGCGCATAATCCACGAAGACCCGGCCAGGTCGGGACAGTTCCTAGCCCCGTTCATGGCATTGGCTTCATCATTAGACTGACAGAAGTCGTTGGATGGCCGGCCATGGCCATCGATGCCATTCAATAGGGCATCCTGGCCACCGGTCGGGGTTCCTGCCGGCCTCTTAGGGGTGGACCCTCCACTTGATGTCTGCTCTTGGTCCCTGTTCATCAAAGTACTGGCGACATGGACGCACCCACCGTACGCATAACGGATTAGCGAATCGCCCGTTAGACTGCCAATGACGAACACGCCGGGGGCTACTTCAAGGTCTTCCATCACCTTATTGCGCAGGGTTCTTGGGGTCACCATCCCGTTATCTAGCTCCCCAGCACCATCGAGGACTTCTGCGCGCAAAGACGGGTCGAGATAATCCAGCGATCCACGTCGTCCGACGGTGTATGCGAGTCCGCATACACGACGGACGATGGTCGTGCCTTTCTCATCCGGGAGGCGGAGAGTGACCGTGCCCTTGCCATTATGGACTGAGACATCGACGACTTCGCAGTTCGGAAGTCCCTCATACACCTGATCCCAGTTGCGACTTTTCAAGAAAGGAGTAGACGCCAGCTTTCTTGGCTTTGACTGCGGAGTCGCGCCGATCGACGACATTGCAGCCCGCTTCATCAGGCGATAGACGCCTGCATATTCTGGATAAGTCTGCTGATGACCACTACGCAGTGGAGAAGGCCGATTGTCCGGGTCCCAGCGGAAGATGTGCAAGATGGGCTGATCCGGTGGCGTCGAGATGATCACATCTGCTGCTGTGAAGCCGGATCCGATGACCAATAACTGCGCCCCAGACGAGCAATGACCAGGAAGCTGTGTCAAGGGTAGCAAAAGCGGCGGCGGTCGGATGATGTGCGAGAAAATCCCGGTAGCTAAGACCAGGCGCTTGCATCGAATGCCATGAGAATGGATATAAAATCCATCTTCCGTGCGCTCGATGCCTGCTATCTTTGCACCGTTATAAAACACATCTTCAATTCCAACTTCCGCCGGGTAAGCGCGTAGATATTCGGCCAAATCGCGCCGCGACGGGCGGGTGAAAGCGGCCAATTCTGCTTTTTTAGTCTTCCGGAAGTGGTCCGCAAACGTGTATCCTGGTAGAGACAGCAGTCCGGCGTAACTCAGAGTCTGAATATCCCAGCTCACGCGAGCGGGATCCTCCACCGCCCAGAGACCGCCGGGAGTTGGTGCATCCCCCAAGACGCGATGCGGGATTTTCAGATGAGGGTGGTATTCCCATCGCACATTCGTGACATCTCCGAGGTCATCAGTGTCGCCATTGGGCCGCAACAGAGTGTCCAGCAAGACATTTACGGGCAGCGCCTGTGTCGCATACGACATGCGCGAGGCGGCAAAATGGTGTGTCAAGGCATCGAGGTCGGATCGAAGCAAGCATGGCGCATTCAACAGCTTCGCATGGAGCAAAGGATCCGGATGCGGAGGTTCCGAACTATAGAACGGGACGTGGCCATGGAGAATATAGGACAGGATCATCGCAGAAGGGCCATTCCCTATTAATAAAAAACCAGTTGGTGGGCATCCCGGTCTTGACTCCCATTGGAAGCGGATGGCGACATACCGATGATGATGGTGTCAATCTCGGTCTCCGCGGCGGACAGCGGAGAACGGGGAAGGGAGCACGGCATGCGTCGGAAGCGGCTCGTAGCCTAGCACATGATCATAGTCTCGATGACATACATGATCCTGGAGATCAATTTCGACCTCTATCCAACTCGTAAAACTCGTCGAATCCCACAAAGAACATGATCGGAAGCAAAATGCGAGTGGCACCCGTTTCAATTATCAGCGGGGGAAGCCCCTCCAGTATATCATTACTAATCCTTCTGAATCTTCAGTATTTTCTTTGCTGGTAACGGTAAACGCGGTTAGTACGCTAATTTTACGAGAGTAAAGTCAGCAAACAGTCCGTGGTTGAGTAGGATCTCGATTTTGCAGCGGCAAAAGCTAAGATCCCCGCGTGTAATCTTGCGTCAGGATTCCGAGGCACTTCCAATCAGATTAGGGCTGGTTTTCTTTTTAGGGTTTAGGGCAAGTCGTCGCCCTGATTACGCAAGCTCTGGCCCTAACCTAAAGCAACTTGATCTCTGAAACCCCAATCCTCCTAAGGCCAACGTTCGGCTCGGACGATTTCATTGTTTGTGACGAGACCGATGATTTTCCCTGCATGATCGTCCGCGAACGTTGTATTCCCCACGCGCGCTTTGTCCGGCCCTCTTCGCCATGCGCCCGACAGCTGTAGACAAACATGTACCATCTTGCCAAGTCACTGTACCTCTATGCTACCAGTAAGGAGGGTTCGTACAAATTCCCGGTTCTCCGCTTTTCGTTAGGGATCCAGCGCTGATGTGGGGTTCCTGCAGAATACTCTGTCCTCCTTCTCGGACTCGACAATGCTGGCAAAACCACGCTCCTGTCACAGATCAAAGCGATCTATCTCCCGCCCGCAGATGGCGCGCCGCAGCCGCAAATCGGGCGTACTGTACCCACCGTCGGCCAGAACGTGGCCACTATCCCACTGCCCGACATGTACCTGAAGATCTGGGACGTTGGGGGCCAGATGAGCATGCGCGGTCTTTGGCAGAGTTACTACGCTAGCTGCCACGCCATCATGTTCGTGGTGGACAGCACCGACGTTGGCGAGGGAGGACTTGAGGACGACGTGGCGAACGGTGTGATTCTGTCGAATGACGCGAATGGCACCGGTAGCCACAATCGCGGCCGGCTCGACGAGTGTCGGGAGGTCCTCGAGTCGGTGCTGCAGAATGCGGACGTCGCGGGCGTACCGATTCTGGTGCTTGCTAACAAACAAGACCGTGAGGACTGCGTCGAAGTCGTCCGGATCAAGGAAGGGTTCGTGCGGCAGGTGTTTGAAGGCGAGAAAGGCGGCGGCGTCCGGGACAGCCGCGTCTTACCGATCAGTGCGCTACATGGGAACGGAGTCCGCGAGGCAGTTGAGTGGGTGCGGAGTCGCGTCAAGTGGAACAAGGAGAGTCGCCCCCCTGTGATGCGATAACGATTGTATGATAGACCTATTATTGTTCTTTGTGTTTTGCATCCTCCGGTTTTGTCTAAGATACCAGTTTAATTTGGATATAGGACATGATAGAACAGAATGCATACATCCATTTAGACGAAACGGTCTAACAGCGACGCTCTTGATTCCAATAGGATTATGATGTCAGGTATGGAGACCAGGGATCAAAGCCAACTCGAGCAAGGAATGATGGGCCACCCGCAACCAGACCAGTGCAGATCAATTTTGGCCGTGGTACAGAAAATGGTTGGATCGATGAAGTCAGACAAGTCAGATTGACGTCATATCATCCATCTCGTCCAGCTGTCTATTCGAGGGTTCTCGTTCTTAAACATACCAGTAGCGGCGAAACTAGCCTTGAGCACTTCAATATTGTACAGTGCATCTCGATCAAGGTTTTCCGCTGATCATTATAATTTGGGAATTGTCTGAGGCCGGAAGATACCCAATTGTGTTTGCTTCCCGATATCAGATTAAGTCACCATGGCCGGCCGCAGCAATCTCGACGTCGACAGCATTGGCCACCAGCCCTTCAAGCCCGAACCTCCCCGTGATCCGCCTACGGCACATCACCAGGCTAGTGGAGCTCCAAAGGTATGGACATAGTCTTGAAGATAGTATATGAATGGGTTTCTAATCTCTTTCTCTTCCAACAGCATCAACTCGGAGTCCAATCCAAACCCACCGACAAAGTTTCCGAGTTCCATGCACAGACAATGCCTCCGGGCACAGCGCCCAAGGAGAGCACGTATCAGCCGAACCCCGTAAACACGATTCCGTCGCAGGCGGACAACGACAACGTCCTGCGTAGCCACGGCAAGGAAAGTACCTACACCCATCCCAACGACACGCTCGGCGGTGCGACTTCCGCGGACGTGCACACGGGCCTCGGCAAGCCTCTTCAGGGCCAGACGAGGAGCGAGATTCGGCGGGACGGTCACGAGCGACGCAAACGCGACGGTTCCGGCTACGAAGGTGTCGGCGCCACTGGCCATCCGAAACATCAGGAGGGCTCCATTGGCGACGCGCAGTTAGTCGATCCACATCAGAACCCCAGTCAGCGCGCTCTGGACCGCGAGAAGGCCCGTCCTGGTCAGCATGGCGATAAGGGCATCCTAGGAGCGGAAGATCATGTGCCCGAGAGCGCCACCACGGTGGCCAGCGAGAGACCGGGCTAGTTGAATCGATGCTCTAACCCAATTTCTTTGGCAAAAATTGTTTGTATTGATGCGCATATATTCGTGTATTCATACATGTACCAGAATTAAAACTGTATGTATGCGGATAATCAACTCACTGGGTATCATAAAACTGTCAAAAACCAACACAAATCATGTCCTAGAAGTCAGAAATCATGATCGTGCCCTAAGTCGTTCCCTCGTACTCCGTGTCATGTTCCCCTCGGTCGCAGCGGCGGCATCAGGGTGGGGGACTGGCTTCTTTGGCCAACTTCGAGCAATGTCGATGTTGGCCCGCGGGAATACCAACTCCAAAAACACATACAACAGGTAGTCGATAATAACGCAAAGACAGAACAGCTTCCCGGCCCAGATCCCGCATCCATAGTATCGTTTTAGCCGATCGATCAGAGCAAAGCTCCTGGTTCGCCCACGCACGGCGTCCCAGCCAGCGCCGGGATAATGTCCGTAAAACTCCAGCTCGCTAATAGCGCCGGTAATCCCGTTATACACGCGCTCAGTCCGTCGAGCAACGTCGGCCCACGAGTACATCATCCGAACTTGATCATGAAACCGCTCCGTGCGGATTTTGTTGGAGCGCAGGGCCGCAATGGCTTTCGACGTCGCGAGAACTAGGTCATCTTCCTCTGGTTTGGCATATGTCGTCATGTGTTGCGGTAACACCTCAGGAATTCCTCCGACACGCGTGCACACCACATAGAGACCGCAACTAGCCGCCTCCACAAGCACCGTACCAAAGGCTTCCGTTAGCGTGGGATGTAGATAGATATGCCCTCGGACCATGACGTCTCGGACCTCTTCGTGCTTCACTGGTCCCAACATTTCCACCTTGTCTTGGAGAACGTTGCGTTCCAGCATTTGCTCCAGATCAATGGCTTTTGGACCCGAGCCACCGATGATGAACCGCACATTCGGATGTGTTTTCAAAATCCGGGGAATCACAGCGATCAGCAGATCGATACCTTTGTTGTAGAACAAACGAGAAATAACTACGATTGTGATGGTATCGTCGGGACCGATCACTCGCGGTGCTGGCCGTGACTCTTGCCCATTCGAACCATTGGAAGGATATGAGAGCGGCCTGAAATTTTCTGCAACGACTGCATTCGGGATGACTGACACCATCAGCGGGTCCAGCGACGCACGGAGAACGGTGTTCTCTTTGCTAAAACAACCGTCAGCTTGATTCCATCCAGAGTCGTAGATCTCTCACGTACCATGTATGGCTAACACAGATGACATGGTCGACATCACTCAGCGTAAATTTGAGCAACTTGTTCGTCAAGATCGACGCTGCATCGGCAAAACCAAACAATGAGTGGTCCGTGAACACAGTGCGTAAGCCCATCGTGCGCGCATGTAGAATTGCTTCATGGCAGAAGTTACTCAGACTAGCATGCCCATGCACTATTTGAATCTGTTCTCTAATGATGATATTCCGGAAGATCGGAAAAAACGAGAAAACGGTAGGCATAGTAGCCTCCCGGAAGATGACCAAGAATGGCACATGGTACACTTTAAGCCCATTGGTGAGATATCGAACTCCAGTGCGACCCTTGTATGCATGAGTGATGATGATGACCTTGTGTCCCCGGTCGATGAGTTTCTGCAGGGAGCGCTTATCAGAATCGAACAATCCAAACGATAAGAGTCGCGGAACTTACGGTCGATAATTGATAAATGTGACTTTCCACCCCGCCTGCATGCAAGAATCGTCAACAGAGATTTCGCATCGTACAAATTGCAGGGGTTACGCACCTGGCTGGGGGAAGAAGAAGTCACTGACCATCCTGCGACTGTTAGTCTCGGTCGTCTTGTCATCAATCGGCCTTCTTACGCAATGTTGTACGGCATTTTGAGCCGTCATGACGAGCTCACTCGCTCTCCAGCCGAGCGCAAGAGATGTACGATTGATGTCAACCCCATTCCACGATTGCTTCCACGCTGCGCTACAGACCAGCGCATGATGTCGATGTTAGGCGGGTACAAAGGCGGTGACCTGATTCTTCCGGCAGTATTTTTCCATGAATCATCGTCGGGCGAAAAAAGTCACTGAAATCAATAAGAAATTCAAGGGCACACAATCATTCGGGCAATCACGATGATCTTGTATCAATAGGAATAGAGCGATCAAGAGGCTGTCTGAATAGGACACGTTTGGTGTTGCACTTGAGCCTGTCTACGTGGCCTGGGTTGTCAACGGGTTTGGGCTCCCACTATTGATCCTGCACTGTAACGCTCTTTTCTTCCACGACCCATTCTCTTCAACTCTGCCGTGACGTTTGCATGAGATGCCCGCATCCAAGATATTTCCTGCCGTGTGAATCGATAGCGATCTGACACTCGGATCTGTTCACCGTTCCCCGCCGCTCGTCCCGGCCTAGAGTCGGTCAATCCCCGTTGATACCTGCAAGAGGAGTGAATAATCGGAAGCCTCGAAGTCCAAAGAGCCATGGATCTGTCCTATTCCTTCTCCGAGCCGCGCGCCAGCGATGGATCTCGTCGCATTCCCCGCAGTCGACGGCGATCAAGGCCACAGTTCAACGTGAGAAAACGGAAGGCGGTCAGGCCAGTTCTGCCGGTGATGAAATCGAAAATATTCCGCCGCTCACAGGTCAAAAAAGTGCGAATCGTCCCTCATCGCCCGAGACCAGCGACTCGGTTTTCGGTGAAATCGGAGCGCAGAAAGCGAATTCGACGTCGATCGAACCTCCAAAAGTCATTGATCCTTACCGAGCTTTCTGAAGGCTTGCGGCAGCTTCGTATCTGAACCCCTCGATCAACGCGGCCAAGCCGTTGGAGCAGCCTTTAACCACTATGGGCAAAAAGCGCAAGCATACACAAGCGCAGGATGCGGATGATGCCGCCACTGAGAGTCGGCCAAACAAACACGCCAAGATTTTTTCCAAGTTTGAAAAATCGAAGAAGGTTTCTCAGCTGGTCGCAGCAAAGCAGAAGTCCAAGAAGCAAGCCGAAGAACACAAGCTTGAGGAAACGTCCACTCCGGTCGTTGCGCAGGGATTAGAGCCTCTACCCCAACCGGCACCAGCTCCAGATTCAACAGAGAAGCCATCATACTCTGTTTTGCCCGATTGGCTTACCAAGCCCATTACGGAAACTACATCAGACACGCAAAAGACCTTTTCAAACCTCGTAAAAGATCCGGACTTGTTGGCGCGATTGGAGCGGAATGGCTATACAACCCCTTCAGCAGTTCAGGCGGCCGTGATACCGCTTCTAATGAACAGGCGCCATGGAGACGTATGCGTGTCGGCTTCGACTGGATCGGGCAAGACCCTTTCGTACGTGGTGCCTCTACTCGAGTTACTGGAAAAGTTAGAATGGCCACAACTACGCGCCGTAATTGTCGTGCCGACCCGGGAGCTGGTGAAACAAGTCCGGGCTGTGTTTGACCAAGTCGGAGGTGGAAAGTTGCGTATTGGAACCGCCGTTGGAAACGAAGCGCTGCGAGATGAGCAACGGAAGCTGATGAAACTGCATGCGGTGTATGATCCAAAAGCGTACGAGAAACAGCAGAAAAAGATCATGACAGCAGAAGAGTGGGCTCGATTTGGCCTTCTTGACTACTTTGCGGAATGTGAAACGACCCGTGATCTGCCGCCAGGATATGTGAATGAGCCATATCACAATGTGGACGTCTTAATCTGTACACCAGGCCGACTTGTTGACCACATTCGGCTGACCCGCGGGTTCTCTCTCCGAAATGTCCAGTACCTTGTGGTCGATGAAGCAGACCGTCTTCTTAATGAAAGTTTCCAAGAATGGGTCAGCGTGGTGATGAAATCATTGGATGAACGCAAGGACCCGGCATCTCTAGGATCAGGGGGGAATTTCCTTGCGAGTATCGGGCACCAGGTGGAAGTTCCTGAAGTGCGCAAGGTCATTCTCAGTGCGACCCTGACGACGGATTTGTCCAAACTTCAATCGCTGCGTCTCAACAACCCCAGATTGGTCAAGACGGGTTCTCAGACCGAGCAGCCAGGCGAGTCCGAACCTGCTCAATCTGGTGAGCGGTTTGTTCTGCCGGACAAACTCAGGGAACACGCGGTGCGGATAAAGGACGCGTCGCAGAAACCACTGCAACTCCTACAACTGTTGCTGGATGAGATCAAGGTTGATGGGCACGGCAGTGTTCTATCACAACAAAAGAATTCTGATCACGATAGCTCGGACGATTCAGAGTCATCCGACTCGGCCTCCGAATCCAGCTACGGCTCGGACTACACCAGCTCCTCTGACGATAGCGATGTTCCCGAGTCTGACGACAGCTCAGTCTCCGACTCAGACTCTGACTCCGATTCAGACTCAAGTGCAGAGTCCTCATCGTCGGATGAGTCCGCATCCGACTCCGAACAGAGTACCGCCCCTACATCCAAGGAATCCGCACGCAACACCGTGCTCGTCTTTACGCGGTCCTCCGAATCCGCCGCCCGTCTCAGCCGCGTGCTACAACTCATGCAGCATTCATCCGGACTCAAAGACCGAATCGGCACGCTCATCAAGTCGCACGGCTCGTCTGCCTCCCGTCGCACCCTCCGCGACTACCGTCGGGGCCGGCTGTCTATCATCATTGCTACGGACCGGGCTGCGCGAGGTCTCGATCTACGTTCCCTCCGCCACGTGGTCAACTACGACATGCCGACCAGCGCGACTACGTACGTGCACCGGGTCGGGCGCACGGCCCGGGCCGGCCAGGACGGATCCGCATGGACGTTTGTGCAGCACCGCGAGGGCCGCTGGTTTGCGCGAGAAATCATCGGCCGTTCATCTGAGAAGAAGCAAGGCGAGGGTGCGACCGCGACGATCGTGCGCGCGGCACCGGTGCAGAACGTCATGTTGACCAAGCCATCGCGGGCGATGCGCGAGGACTACGAGACTGCCTTGGCTGCACTTGCGGAGGAAGTCAACAATCCTAATTAAACTGTATCACGACGACGATTCCTTTCATGATTCATTGGGAGGTTTAGTGTCTTAACGGCTACAATATAGAGCATAGAATCGATAGCATGGCGCTGGGATGGTTCTCTGATATGGACAACTTTCATGTATACTACCTAATTTGCATCACTTAAATAAACCCTTGCATTCAAAATCTATTTCCTCAATCCATCAACGTAAGAGACCAACTCGCATACCATCCAAACATGCAGGTCAAAAATAATCCCTAAAAAAAATTTACGTCCATGTGAAGAGGATTGATAAATCATTCCAATGCAGCGCCCTACCAGAACCGCTGATCGTCTAGTTGGTTATGGCGCCAGACTGTAATGTGAACCACGCAATCTGGATGTCGTCGGTTCGATTCCGACTCAGCGGATTACTTTTTTTCTACGTTCGTGCAGTGGGTAAGACCAGGGTCTGGGGGGGTTCCTGGTGCCCTGTGGAGAATCGGAAATTTTTTTTTCTTGCCCTCCGGGCAGCGGGGAAGCCAGTTGGCGGTTGTGGGTTAGCCTGTTCACGGTTCACGGTGACACCTTGGAATCGATTAAGAGTAACTAACCTTGGGCCATAAAGGATCGCATGTAGTGATATACTGGGGTCCGTTTGATTACTTATGATCTTGGATACGCATCTCATCACCCATCATTATTCATTAAGACTTGCGCGACCTGCACGCACGCTATTACCTTACTACTCGAAATATATATATACATATATACAGGCCGCGCAGGTCGTCAAGCTCAAGCTTCCTGGTTCTCAATGCTTCTCCCTCTTCAACACCTTAGCAAGCTTTCTTGTCGCCCAATCCGCAATCGCCATGTTCGTGATCATCGGATTGACGCCGCTCGCGCTGGGGAACACCGATGCGTCGACGACATAGAGCCCCTCCGTGCCCCAGACGCGGCAGTCTTGATCGACGACTCCCTTGTCCGGTGAGTCGGACATGCGGCACGTACCCATCTGGTGTGCGCTGCCGAAGACGCCCTGATCCGGGCTCAATGGGGCTTTGCTCCGGAACTCGTCGATCCAGGCTTTGAAATCTGCGTCCGCGGCGCCGGGGTATGGCTCCTCCTTTTCATTCTTCCCCTCTTTGGGCTTGCGGATAAATGGCCGCATAGCGGTGTATGAGGTGTGGAATTCTTTCGCGCCCGCAGCGTAGGCGATCTTGGCCAAACCGATCATACCCTCGAGCGCGCTTCGCCTGTCAAACGGCGATGGGGTGTAGGAGACCCGGATCCGGCCCGTGACCGGGTCGGGGTACACGCGGCCGGAGTCGCGGTCGCGGACGAGCGTGATGTAGCCGGTCATGTGCCGCAGGTTTGATACGAGCTTCTTATACTGGAGGCCGTTCCGCCATGGCATCGCGATGAGGAAGATCGAGGGCATCATCGTTATGCCCTCGAGCTTTGCGCCATGGCCACGCCCGTCAAGGTTCTCGTAATCAGAGACAACGGTGGTCAGGCAAGTGCCCTCCCAAGGCCGGACGTCCTCGTCAAATACCGCACCAGCCACGAGCACTGCAACAGTTTAAGTAAATAGTCTATTAATCAAGGAAAATTCGGAACATACCTGGATGAAGGTGAAGATTGGCACCAACGTGCCGGTTCTTGATCCCACTCCGCATCAAAATCAAGGGGCTATTGAGCGAGCCGGCCGAGATGACAACCTTCTTCGCCTTGATCACGACCTTGCGCTTCACCGCACCTGTGCCAGAAGTTCCAAGATGTGCATCTCTGGAAGTCCAGGTACCCTCGACGCCGACAGCTACCTTATTTCCTTTGACAGTTTCAAATAGAACCTTTTCCGCATGGAATCCTTCCATGAAAATCGCACCTGCTTTGGCCGCGTCTGTCAAAAACGAAGCTGCCGGCCCCTGCTTTGTCACAGTATGACATCCATAAGTGCAGTATCCGCAATAATGGTCACGATGTCCCGAATTCTGCGGCACGGTCTTTGCATCGAACCCGAGTTTTCTCGAACCATCCAAAATTACCTGATTGCCGAAGTTGTGTCGGATATTAGAGTTGACTCCCATGCGTTCACAGACCCGGTCCAGGGAATCCTGAAATTCAGATGACGTGAAAAGTGGTAGACCTGTATTTGCCCACTCTTCTCGCACGTAGTGCTGCGTTTGAAGAGAAGCCCCCCAATTGACTGTCCCGCCGCCACCCCAAGTAGAGCCCGCCAGCACGGTAATAGATCCATCGTCACTTGCAATGCTACCTAGTTGCTCGTACAAAAGGTTTGATCCATTAGATTGCGACATGGGGAAGAAGGAGGATGGATAATGGTATGACTTCTCGACGACCATTACGCGGTGTCCAGCCTCCGCGAGATTCTTTGCAGCAACACCACCACCGCATCCACTACCCACGATGACAACGTCTGTTTCAAGGATCTCGGGCCCATCACCCGGAGGAATCTGGAGAAACTCATACTCAAAGCTCGCTTCCGGCTTCCCATGGATCGGCACTCGAGGGATACCAATCACAGGGAGCACCGTGGGGCTAACTGACAGCCAGGTCTTGTTGAACATCAAGATTAGAGACTTGGACAATTGGCGGAGGGGGGCGAGTTTTGAAGTACGCCAGCCAAGGAAGATTCTCTCTCGTGCTTCAAAGGGAAGGTCTTTGAAAGGCGTGGTGGAGCCAGTGAGGAGTAGAGAGCCAAGGCGCGTACTGGTACATATCCTGTCAGAGCTCATTGACCTGAAAGCGGAGATCCGAAGTAGGCGGGCGGCGGCTTACTTGAGCACCGAGAGCACGGCCGACAGTTTCTGCCGTACCGCAAATGGAAGCGATAGGATGAACGCGCGACGGATCGCTTCCTTGACCTGGGGGATTGACGAAGCACTCTCCTGGAGATACTCGCGAACCAGGCGATCTGCGTCCGGCGACTCAATGCGTCCTGCGAGGTCGCTGATCGCCGTTTGCATCTCTTTCGCGGGAATGGCCTTTTTACGAAGGCCATCGGATTGGCTGTCCGCAGCCGACGTAAGTGCAGGAATTACGACGTCGGCTATGGACAAGAGAGTCTTCCATTGTACTTCGTCAAAAACCGGGTCGTCGGGAATGGGTGGCAGTTGAGGCTCCTTGGGGACGTAGGGCTCCATCATGATGCGCAGAACGGGCTGAAGAATGAATGGAAGGATAAAGGATCCGTCGGTTCAAGGACATGAACCTTCAGGGGAAAGAAGAGAATTCAGGGGTTTTTGAAGTCATGACGGATGCTCTTGAACTCGTTGGCCCGGCCAGGAGCCCTGGTCGGCGCCGACGCACCTGGAATGTTGTGTTGTTGCTCGAGGGGGTAGCGAGGGCCGAAGACACCGTCTAGAAGCGATGATGGCGATTGGGCGAGTGCCAAATAAGCTAATCTCAATTTAGGTTTAGTCCCACATTGCAGCGAATCACTCACCTCCGCTTGTGGTTGTGCGGGGAACCCGCAGTGAACCTAGGTTAAAGGCCTCAAGATGGGAGTTGAGCAATCTTGTGAAGAAATACACTTCAGCTTCACCTCCGGTCGATCTCGGTTGAAGGGGTGTCAGCTGCAGCGCCAAGTCCAATTGCGGCTCTGGAATCTATACAGGCCCGCGACCTACTACGAAGTACAGTTGAGCGTCATCAACTGCGGTCTTATCAAGGTCATTGATATTTTTCTTTTCTGCGTTTTTGCTGTTCATGTGCTACTCAGCGCCCCTGTTAAATAATCTCTGGGGAAAGTAGTGTGCGATCGTCATCGTTGTTATACTCTACCCAAAGTTTAAGCTAACAGAAGCCCGCCAGGAGAAAAAGAGATACACCATGACAGAAACGAAAAATACTCCCGAATACACTTTCACCACACGCCTTCAACCTCCACCCCTCACCACCAGCACTACCATCCTTTACCCAACTCCAGAAAACCCCGACCCAGCAACCAACGACCCGGTCTTCAGCGATGGGATGCGTATCCGTCATGCCGTCTTCGTCGAGGAGCAGCACTGCAGCGCCGAAAACGAGATCGACTCGGACGACGAACGGAGCTGGCAATGGGTGATATATGCCAGCAAGAACACACACTCTCCGGGACAAGACGAGAGTAACAGGTTGGAGAGCTTCCCGGTAGGCATAATCCGTCTCGTTCCACCTCCGCATGCCCCGCATGAGGCGCTGTTGCAGGATACTACGAGTAAAAATACGAACCTACCCAAGTATGATTTCTCTCACGAGCCCTATGTGAAGATTACCCGTCTGGCGGTCTTGCCGGATTTCCGCGGTCACGGACTGTCCAAATTGCTGTTGCGGACTGCGGAGGATTGGGCAAGAGATAATCGCGGGGCCATTAATGAGATGCTCCGTCGAGTAGCAAGGGACGAGGGTCAGGAAGACCAAGGAATCAAGGAATGGAATGGCCTCGTCGGGTTGCATGCGCAAGTGCAGGTAGAGGAAATGTACCGGCGTGCCGGCTATGAAACGGATCACCATTTGGGGACGTGGTACGAGGAAGGGATTCTACACGTGGGAATGTTCAAGAGGTTACGACTAGAGCACAAAACATAGATTCATCTCACAATCTTATATTATCACCGGCCGGTCTTGTATACACATTGACCAGCGGTCTGAAAGCAAGGCAATCTATACATTCCTTCGAACCGATGCGTCAAGAAAAGAATCTGAAAGCAAACTCAACCCAGCATAGCTCGGAAGCAGATTAAACATCATAAATGACGAATCCATGAGCAAATGAATCCAGACATAACTCCAGTCATGCACGATTAGAAACGCTGAAGACCCGAATCAGAAATCCTGGGCGCTGAAAAGATATGTCACCAAGCATTATCAACGCCCGATAAACAGAACGCCGCCGAACAGGATAACGCATGCAAAACAAATGGGGAATCACGCATAACAAATCAAAGTACACCGCCCAGAACTGAAAAACATCAACAAGAAATTTAAAAAGTGCTCCAATTCCAGTCGCGAGGAACGCTGCTGGCAATCGGATCAGATTGTCGATGCGAGGGCGACAGGGCGTCGTCCTGTTGATCATTGTTGGACTCGGAGGAGTTTTGCTGTTCTTGTTGTTCAATGTTCAGTTCTCCCGCATCGAGCATACTCTGTATGCGGCTCAGGTTGGCCGCCCGCGCCTCTTCCCAGCGCAGGTAGGCCTTGTAGCATTGGTCGCAGGCGCGAGACATGGTACCCTCGGGGTGGAAGCGGGCATCCTGATCCAAGGGAATTGTGAATGGGGTATGAGCGGAACAGAAGATGTGGCCACAGTGACGGCAGTGGTGACGCCGGACAAAGAGGCCAAAGGACGAGCGACACGTGGGGGAGTCGCAAGTTTGGGAAGCAGAGTCAGCCTGTAGACGAGGTTAGCAAGCTGCTGTGGGGAGAGAGTGGATGCCAAATTACAGCTAATTGAACCTGTGACGACAATTGTGGATGGACAGGGATGATAGTGCTGATGGTGTGAAAGCACGCAATCAAGCGGAAAATGGCCCACAAGGTACAGCAACATAAATACTGAGCGAACCCAGGAGAAAAAAACACAAACCAATTTCCGCAACCATCAAATCTCGATGACAAGAGATAAAAAAAATAAAATTCGACTAACCTTCCAGTGATCTCTCGTTGGAGCACCCGTTACCTCGCCCAATTGCTCAACCTTCATCCATGTGTCTTCGGCCAGTTTGCTGACGGAGGTTTTGGCCGACCCGATGGACATCTTGCGAGGTGCAGGCGTAGAATCGTCGTTATTCAAGCTGTCCGGCGAACCATGGGCGCTGCGCGGCGGAGTGATGGTCGGGCGCAGAGCTGCAGGAACGTACAGGGGTGCCTTAGGGGGTCGGATTTGGCGCGTTTGGTGCGGGAGCTGATGCAGCGCGGCGTTGGTCAGCCGCGGCGAGGTGGGCGAGTTATTCGCTGGAGTGTTGGAGGCCGAGTTGGAGGGCGAGGGTTGGCCGTAGATGTAGATCTGGCTGGTGGCCGCGACAGTCTGCGTGGGGGCGGTCGTGTGCGTGGTGGTCATTTGCAGGGATACGATGATGGGAGTTGAGTGATTGATGAAGACACAGAATCAATGGAGAGAAAGCTGGGATTCAAGAAAGAATTCTGAATGGGAAGAGGATCCGAGGAGTTACTAAAGTATGAGCCGTTTTTAATAATAAAAAGCGGAATCGAAGCGGCGGGCCTTTTTCTCGGCTGTGGATCCGAAGTTAGGATCGCCTTGACGGACCAGCGGCTTTTCTGGGCCGATCTCGTTTGAAATACGTAGAAAAAGAAATAATAATTATAATAAAAAAATAAAAAAAATAGAAGATGCACAGAGTTGTGTCTTTTAGAAGTGAAGATGAGAAGTGATGATCTGGGGATGATGCAGATGCATTCACTTCACCCCTTGATGATCGCAGGTGATAGATAAGCGGTCTACCACGCAGCCATCCCACATGCCAGGATCATCCCTGCCTCGGTGACGGGCTATGATGCTATGATCCGAAGCATTGGTTTCGGCTCCAGACACTACGCCCTCTGCGCCAGGATTTCTCCAGGCGATCCTCGGGCGGAGGGAGGTGGCAAGGAGCTTATTCGGCATGCCCATTGCAGCCCCTGGATGCTTTACAACATGCTACGTTCGCCTTGGGATAGGTACATCCACTTTACAGTCAATCTGGGATGTCTGAGACGCATGCGGCAGAGCTATCCAGCGCCAGAGTGGTGGCAAATCCATGCTGAAATGGTGACCTTGGCCACCGTTTGAGTATTCCTCTGGAACTTCATCTATTCAGATGCTCTCCAGCGGTGGGAAATGTTGCCAAGAGCCGAATGGGAAATGATGATATCCGGATTGCGATAAGCCTTGCTTGAATCAAAAGCAAGGCATGAGTCCCTCCCAACAACTCAAATTGAATGCTCACCAACGGCGGATTAAATTGATCTGGATGCTTCTACGGAGGATTTGAAACTCACGAAAATAACCGACGACCAAAGCCAGTTGGCCCCCCCCTTTTTAGCCGCACTCGCCGCGTCGCCGCGGAGAAGCCTTCCTTCGTGGAGCTGTCACGTCGCCACGGTCATCACGATCCCGCGCTAACCCCGTTTTGGACGCTCTGCGCCCGGATTGGAGACTGGGCCAATCACGTGCTCCCAGTTCTTATCCCGTGCACATGATTGGTTTCCAGATTGCCGCGATGGGGCCGAGGCCCGAGGTTTATCCACAGATAGTGGGGAAGATCTAACAGGAGCCAATCAGTGATCATCGTAGATAACTTGATGAGGAAGGTTACCTCGAGATCAATGGCCAATTGGGGATGGCGGAGCAGAACCGAGGCTTGGCATTGCTGGGCACGAGTCGCACGATGGAGGACAACATGCAGGTTTCAGGGGAACGCGCAGAGAACATCAAAGAAGCAAATGCTTCAGGAACCACTGTGTGAATTGCTACGAGCTGCGCAAAGAATCTGATGATTCGCTATTGGAGATTAACGAAGTAGTTATATATATTCGTTGTAAGCGGTGTCACGTGTCCTACAGATCTGACAATTGGCCTGGACTTTCGGAATCCGGATCCCGCAAATTGCCTGAATGGGAAATTCCTTAGGGCTAGCAGACAGCGTCGGCGTTGTTTTCAAGTCAATCAAAGAGAAAAATTCAATGCCATGTTTCGAGTTTCACTTAAAGACGCTCAGGGGAACTCGTTCTCCAACTCAAAATTCACAAAGAACAGGACGATGCAACGGTCTTGACAGAGAAGTCCTTCACCTACGGTGTACACAATGATATTGATTTTCAAGAAACCTGTTGGGAACTATTGCATTCATCTCGAAATGGCAATCATCACAAAGAGAAATAAAGCATCCTGCCGGGGAAAGGCATAATAACAGCACAGAGATCAAGGATAATTTCGGATCGCTAGAGAAAACATGAATGGAACGACCGGAGGATGCTGGACGCCAAACGACATCCATGGACGGAATCGTCCATCTGACAGGTAGTTACCTCCATAAAAAGGTGTTTTTGGTCTCTCTTCTGCTGTTATATGCGGATTCTCTCTTCTCCTTGCATTTCTCAATTCTCCTTTGCCTTCATCACTTCCTCTGATCGGTCCGGAAGCGTTGTTCCCATCTTGTTCGCCTTCACTCTTCAGTCTGAAGGGAGACTCAATACAATCATATTCACAATTTTCAGCAAAATGAACAGCCTCAAGTGTGTCCTTCCCCCCAAGGATGTTCAGGAAATAACTGTCGAGGACTTGAAGTACCTTGCCCCAGTCTTCCAGGCCAGCAATGATGCGGAGCTGCAGAGTGGCATCGCAATGCTCGGATCACACCTCTGTCGGTCTGAGTGGGTCAACTTCCGCACGGAGCAGGGCAGCAAGGCCGTGCTCTGCGCTAAGCACAAGGACCTCAGCGCCCGCCTGACGCGCAGCATGTTCAGACAGTTGCGGGACATCGTCACTAGCGAGACGGCAAAAATGGGGCCATATGAAGAGTACCTCGGAAAGGAAGAGATGGACACCTTGCGCCGAGTGCGTGCCATAGAGGGCATGTGGAACGAACGGTTGTTGCAGGAGGAGCAGGGCACCCGCGGGCACAACATAAAGCCCTGGAAGTACCAGTCCGACTCCTGCGAGGCCTGCATGCTTGCCCGCGTCGCTACGGACATGACCGCCCTCCAGGATCTGTTTGCCATGTACTGCAGCTGCCCAGCGTCCGGTGATCCGGCCCCGGCTGGCATGCATCCCAAAATCATGCCTTTCTCGTCCAATTTCTCTGTCTTCGTTTGCGTATGGATTTTCCTCAGCGGGGCGTGGGACGTCTTCGGCAGAGGCGTTGCGCTGGGGACAGCTATGAAAGACTCTAGGGAGAAATACAAGAAAGAAAACTTCGAGATGCAACCTAAACGCCGCGATACCGCCGATGCTAGTGTCCAGGCGGACAGGAACGCACGTCGTAAATCAGCCAAGAAGCTCACCAAGAAACAGCGGGCCTCGTCCCTCAACAGGCTGGATCAGGACAATGACTCTGGGCCGGAATCCGACTCGACAAGCCCCGGAGCTGATGGCGAATCGTCATTGTCGTTTCCCGGGAAGCGCCGTAGACCGTCCACAACAAGCGGAACTTCCACCTGCGATCGAGCCGTGTCACCGCCCAGATTCTCGCTAGCAGCCAGTCATGAGAGGGACAATGAAAACGGCAGTGATAGTCCCAGCAACAATAACGGCAACATAGTCCAGCGTGCCGATTCCCGACGTAGCAACTTCCAACGCAACGGCCCGCCGCACAGTACCGGCAACGACGGCAACATCGACAGCGACAACTATAATAACTGCAACATCGTCCAATGTAGCAACTCTCGATGCAGCACGAACACCAACAACAACGATAGCAGCAACTCCCGATACTTTGGCCCTCAACGAGGCTCCGTCAACAATAACAGCAACAACAACGACAAGAGCAGCGGCGATGGCAACGACAACGAAAATGGTTTCATCAGCAGAAATAGCGGCACCATAGTTCGGCGGAACGCATCTCGACGCAGTAACGTCAGCAGCAATGCTAGCAATAACCTCCAACGTAATGACTCTCGACGAAGCATCACAGCCAACGATAATCATGACAATCATAGCAACATCATCCAAAGTGGCAGCTTCCGACGAGCCTCGTCGCGCCCTGCACCGCGACTGAGACCAAACTCTCCCGCCACCGAGGATTACCGGACAGCGGCGGAAGACAATATTAGTGTCTCCAGCACGGTTGCCGATTTTCAAAGCCTGCCAGAGCATCCTCCAGGCCTCAGGAATGCAAACAAACCCAAGACCAGAAAAAGCAAATCAAACGCCAAAGACAGTTCGTACGTCGATTCCGACTTGTCTAGCGTCGGATATTGCTCTCTCCAGTCGTTCCCATACCACACGGATGAGGAAACATTCAGACCATCTCAAAATAATAACAGGACCAGAGATGACGTTAACGACAAATCCCCTGTTCATGATTCAGAGCAACAAGGAAAGCGGAGTCCGAGTATTATTCGCAGAAGCAATACTCACGTCGCTGAAGATCGTCAAAACAGAAATAGTCCAAATAAGTTGCAGAAGCTACATCCCCGGCCAAGTACATACCGCCAGGAGGGCGAGGCAACTCGAAGGGGAGGGGTTACGATGAAGGACATGGGAACCCAGACTGGCGAAGTAGTTTGTGCGTATGAGCCGCCTCGTGACGAGTCGCGTATGAATGTCCTGGAGGATTGCCCACCCCGGAGCAGACAGATGGATGACTTGGGAAGATGATCTGCTTTGTGCATGAGTCTGGATACTTCAGATGTCGTTAATGTTGTTATTCAATTGTCACTGGCGTTCTGGAGTTGCTCATTTCTGCTTGTCCGAATTTGATATCATTCATTTTGGTGACAGGTGGCTGCGGATACTCATAGAATATAAGTATTATGTACATTACAGGTGTAATCAAAGAAAAGAAACCAGGATCATAGTCCGGCCACGCCCTGGTAACGTATTAAAATACCCTATACATGTTCATGCAGAATGAATGAAGAGCCAAGACAAGAAGGCAGAAAAAGCCACCAACGTTCCATGCGTTAGAACATACCGCATCAACACGTCAGTCTTGTCAGATCCCTCCGCCATTGACTCCATTTGCCCTCTTGGACGTCGAACGCGTTACTCTTCGAGATGGGGCTTCCGTGGCTGCGCTCTTGCCAACGCCTGCATCCAGTGGGCCAGGCTCAAAGTCGGATGAATCCTCACTCGGAGCCGCGCCAGCCTGGGCGCGCTCGCGCTCAAGCTGCTTCTCGGCTGCAATGCGCGCTCGCTCGTACTTGTGTTTGATCTCGCCCTGGTATTGAGTACCTAGGAGTCGGTCCCAGAACGTAAAGAACGGCTGCGAGAAGTTGGTTTTAATGCCCCAACTCTGGTGGTGGATATCATGGTAGGCAGCGTTGTTGGAGGTAATCAGCTGTAGAGGGTCCCATGGGAAATGATATCCACAGTGGTCATCGACCGTCTTGATGGCGCTCAGTGTATAGAAGAACATGGCCTGTCGGTAGGTCAACCCGGTCGCAAGGAACGCAACTCCGGATCCGGCCGTGTCCAGTAAGAAACCCTCTACTGGATGATTGTACAAAGCGCCATACGCATACGGTACATACAGACGGTGATGACGGGAATGGAAGTGGACTGCAAAGCACTGTTAGCAGGTTCTAGAGACCACAAGCCGTGATGACTAACCATATAGCCAACGGTTCAGATGCATGGCTCGGTGCCAAAAATACTGCCATGTGTCGAGGATGCAGATTGCCGCAGCGAATTGAAAAGCAGGGATGAGGATCCAATAAATGAACTTGGCGACATTCAGCTCCCATTCTGCAAAGGACGGCGCCGTCACTTCCAGGCCGTTGTCCAACACAATCTTTTGGAGCAACTGCGGATACGAGCCGCCAGCCAGCGCTCCGGCCCAGCTGGGATGATTGGCCATAGACTTGGCAAGACCGAGAGCATCTACGCCGACCAGTCTCAGCAGCCACGGAATAGCCCTCTGCGCCCGTCTGATGCGTTGCGCCCAGAGCGCGACATCGTACTCTTCCCGGCCAACCATTTCTTCGTCATCAAAGTATGCCAGGATAATCCCGGCGAGCGTCTCAATGACTTGCTGGATGATCACGTCACGAAGCACTTCAAAGCGCGTTGCATGGTTTCGCTTGAGAAGTTCGGCGGGTGTATGCAGGCGGTACTGGGGGAAGAAGTCATAGACGTCGATAAAGTGGAAGAACAGACTTGCAATCCAGTATCCAATGACGGGCAGAGATAGGGCCAGGAGGTTGTCCGATATGAAGGGCAGCAGGGGCTCGCGCGGTCGGAGAGTGTAAGACGGCAGCGGCGGCAGGTCGAGGACCACAGAAGAGTTTGTGGATGCCATTTTGTCGCGCAGTTGAGGGACTAGTGCGTGCGATCAGAGATGTCGTGAAGAGAGACTATCTGCACGAGTGCATGGGATGTTCTCGAATTATCAAGGACTGGAAGGAAGGAGCAACGAGGCGCCCAAGCGGCGCTGGATGAGAAATATGTCTTGCAGACTCAGTACAAGTATAGGAGAGACGAATACCAAAATGAATTAGGGTTAACTTGACGTGATGGTGGGCATCGTGTTTGGATGGATGGTTTTCAAGTTCTGAATTTTTTTGATGCGCAAAGCTGGCAGAAAATCCACGGGTAGAGCTAAGCTCCCGGATGGCGAAGATCCGGTATCACGCCTAGACCTCGGATACATCATCAAAGGTATGACCTGGACAACTCTTACTCATATTCACCATTCTGAATGCTCAGAATGTTCTCTGCTAGCTGGTCAGCTTCCTAGAATTGACAAGAAGTGCGCCTAAACGAAGGGAGCGAGAACTCTACACGTAATACATAACATCACGTGATCATATGCGGTTACGCACGAGCAGACGTTATGTTCTTCAATTTAGGTAGCATACAGAGTAAATCCGGAATAAATCTACAAGGCGCCAGGGTAATTGTTAACTTGATACATCATATGTCATCAATTCAAATTCCACCTTGGTCATTTCTCAGGACGCTGGCCGTAGGCGACATAGCTGTGGGTGTCACTCGCGGTTAGCCTTGTATCAAATAGTGGTGTTGCTTGAGCTCCCGGATACTCACAAATGGAACATCATGTGAACATCGCGCCTCCGACCATCGGCGCGGGCCTGGCTGGAAAGGATCATGACTTCCTCCTTGGTCCAATTCTTGTGCCGCGTCAGAGCAGCCAGGGCGATGCCCTCGAAGCCGTTCGCTTCGGTCGCGGCTTGGGTCCAGGCGCCGACTTTCTTCTGTACGTAGAGGTCAGCACTGCGTTATCATTTGATTACTGTTTGAAACGAGCGGGAAAACTGACAAGATGTTTATCCTTTGGCCAGACGCCGTAGGGAATGATAAATTTCTCCACGTGGATGTTCACAAAGCCGGCGTCCTTCAGCCATTGCTCCAGCTTGACTCCAGGACGAAGCTCGTAACCAGCCTGCTCGAACGTGCCATAAACTTCCTCGTAGTACCGCTGAATCGCGGTACCGTTGACACTACCGTCCTCCGAAAGAGGGTACGCGTCCCAGTCCTGGAATTCAACCCAGCCACCGGGCTTGAGTGATCTGATCTCTGTTAGAGAGTCAAGAAAGAAGGCATGGAAAAGCACCGATGGCATACCGATAGCACTCCTTGACCAGCTTTCCATAGTCCTTGATCGAGAAAGTCAGGAAGCGCGCGTGGATGAAGTCGAATGGGTCGTTTTCGTATGCCCAGTCTGACTCTATGTCATCTACCAGGAACTTCACGTTTGGAGGAACTCTGCCAAGCCCGTCAGTCGAATGTCTTTACTATGAACTCTTAGGTCAGACTGACAGAGTCGGCTGGATCGGGCTCAAGTCACAACCGATCACCTGGGACACACAGATCCGGCTTCAGCATTCTGTCCATTTGGGATCGCTCTCGATAGGAATTTTACCTCTGCTTGGGGGTGCTCGTCGGCTACAATCGGTCAGCAGGTGTACTTTGTGCGTCTGCCAAATAAGCAAACAAACTTACCAAAATCTATGGCCCAGATACCCGTTCCCGTCGCGAGGTCGATCACTCGCTGCGGCTTCCCGATTGGGGCAAGGTAGAGTTTCTTATGTAACAACAGGAGAACCATCTCGTGCAGCATGTCCAGGCGATCGTTTTCTGTTTCATCGTTGGGGAGCATATACGCTGGAAAATAACAATCAGTTTACAGTGCTTGGAAAGGTAAGAAGAGGTCATCTCCTACACCCATCCCGGTATTTGTGGTAGCGTCGGCCATTCTCATGTCGATAGTCGAGCACCGACGAGGTTAGCGAGGCGCTGTACGATGATCTATACGCCGAAGAACATGCGTGAGCATGCTTTGGGAATCTGGAGTGCAGTGGTGTTCCACCACTTACAGTTCATCGCCATAAGTCGAATCATTCTCATACTGTGCGACTCCAGTAAGCAGTGCCGCTATGATGAACCGCAATGAAGGATATCATACCGAGGTGTCCACTTCAATGTTGCCAGAGACAGGCACGGCCGGGCCAGGCTCGGCGGTGGTAGTTGTCTCTTTCTGAGCAGATGTGTCCGCCATTGTGGAATAATTCTCCGATGAATTCCAGAAAGACGGAAGATTTGACTGATCACACGTTCAAAACCCTAAAAAATGTACGAGGATGGAGTTCTTATATGCAGACCCGTTTTGCAATTCACACGGGTACGCAAGCTGGTCGCAACAGCCGACAAGATCCCTGTAACCCAAAGTGCCCCCGTCGCCAGTGCTCGGTACCCTGACTCAGTATTAATATGCCCAAGTGGATAAGGACTAAGGTCTTAGTTCTCCGACGGTGTTGCTGCAACTCTGCTGAAACGGAAGGCCAACAGAGACGGCCACCTTTTAGTTCTGGCCCTGTTGGGAGACATGGTGACATTTCATTATTGATTAACCTAGATGTCTCTCTGAGGGACTGAGCAAGCACACCCGAATCCCGAGCAAGAGGGGAGAGTTTGTGCGAAATTACGTGCCGTGAGCATAGACGAGCAAGTCGAGCCTTTGAAGCATTCAACGGGGCTCACAGTGCACAGGGCCACAGGCTGGTCCGGATTGGTCGCTGCATGTCACGTCCCTTTGCAGATTTCTCCATCTGCCAATCAGCGTTGCCGGGCCGATCCCTCCCTTTTCCCCGGCCGGAGCCGAAAATCCTTAGCATCCAGATAACTCTTTTTGGTTAACCTAGTACGGAGAACGGAGTCCGTTGTGCCACTAGCTTGTGCCCTGAACGAGATGAGCGAAACGGTTTGGGCGGCAGGAATAATGATCAAGCCACAGCCGGCAAAAAGTTGACTAAACTACTGTTAACTATCATCATGAACCGATGCACGTGATCCGTCGGCAGAAAAAGGGACAAGCCGATTCTGCGTGTGTACTTAAACTTGCAGCGGACATTGTGGATATCTTATGTGCCAACGTGGGTATGGTCAAGAGGGTCAATTGGCTCGTGTCAGGATGAAGATCTCCCCATTGTGATCAGCTCACCTTACGATCCTGCTCCATGGGTTGGAGAACTCCCCAAGTTTGGACTCGTGTAAGTTCAACACTCCAAACAACTCGTGGAAAATGCGAATGCGTCTGCCATTGATGACCTTAATATTCACAGCCTGTCGCCAACTCGCCGTGCCAGGATGGCTGATCTATGACTTGAAAGGCAGATGGGTGAATCTCCCAGTTGAGGAACGAAGAAGCACAGGCGGTCATCATTGACTCGTTGATATCAGCTCCTTTGATTTGTGGATTGCCCCTGCCGTACAGTTTGAGTGTCCATGGGTGGGTCTATCGGGCTTATCCAGTGAACCGTTCTTCAGTGTCTGATGGTTTGATGATTTGCCTGCCGCAACAGGAAGTACGGAGAACCTGCACAAGAGTCGCGTCATACTTCTGTGGTTGCCTCTGGGAGTCATTTCGAAGTATTGTCAGATTATCTGCATATCTTCCGCCATTGGAAGAGGCCATACCCGTCTGCTGCAATCATGCACTTGCAGGACCAGTCTCTCTAACAGTAGGTTCGCAGTATGAATACTCGTACGGTGTCTAGGACAAGTAGTCGCAATGACGTCGGGTATACAAGAGGATTCTGCAAGCTATTACACTGTTAATTGTGTGAAATTTGCCCTGAACTTACTACCCCGTTCTGGACTGCTCGATTGTCAGAGAGAAAACTCAAAACAAAGGGTTGTTGCCAATGCGTGTTTCTGTTCAGTTGCCTCGTCCGTTCGGAGGTCTTCGATGTCATTCAGCTGCTCACTCTTGCCAACACACCTTTCGCGTGTGCCACCGAGATGCTCACCTGGATCGCCCAATGAGCGCACTCGCGAGGAATGCATGATGGCCACACTCTCCTCAAGGCCTTCATCCTTTGTTGGTCCTCCTTCGCCCTCACTCGAAATTTAAGCCGCACACTGCGCGGGCGATCGTTCACTTTTGCCCGCCACTACATCACTCCTTCGCTGGCACCGTCTTCCCTGGAGGTCACAAGGAGACGCCCGAGTCTCTTCGCTGTGTCCTGTATAGCACCTTACCTCCTCACGATTAGGGTTAAGCTCAAAAGGATATGTTTCAAGTCATGAAGGACTTGTCCGTAATCATCTCCCCCACAGCAGGCGTATCTGTTCTCCACAAGTACAGAGTCTCAGCGTCGAGAGGTTTTCCTTCTCGCAACATTCTTGTCCTCGCCCACACGCCCCAACCATATGAACACGTTAGCACTTCTAGGTGCCTACACATACTAGTTAACGCCGATGAAGAGGTCAGAACTCCCGCCAATTGGCCCAATGAATTGCAGGCCGTATTTTCGTGTGGTGGAGGTCGTCGCTGTTCTTAAAGGGCATGGGCGCACAAGTTCACTGATCGCATATATAACCCAGGTCAACTGGCCTTTTTGCCACGTGCTTGGCATATAATCACGTGATTTGATATTTGAGTCTTTAATTTGCCGTATCAGGCCTAGTGTCAAGTCTCGGTCCCCTCCCCCACCAATACTCGAAGATTGCTGCGAATGGTCCAAACAGAGCGTCCAGAAAAAACCTGCCCATTTTGCCCCTCCCGCTTTTTTTCCTTTTGAGATTCCTCTAAATCAGAGCTCGATCAGTGCAGTTTGTGATTCTCAAGTCTAGTTCTTGTGTCGCTGGTTTTTTGATCGTCACTGAACTGCCAACATGATTATTTACAAGGTATGTGGGCGGCAATGGCGGGGCTGCTTACCAAGGATGAAAGAAGAAGAAAAAAGACCAATTGCTGACCCTGGTTGTGTTCGACTAGGACATCATCTCCGGAGACGAGCTGCTCTCCGATAACTACAAGATCAAGGAGGTCGATGGCGTTCTCTGGGAGGCCGACTGCCGCAAGTACATGAAGGGACAGGAGACGTTCCAGCTGGAGGGCGCGAACCCGTCTGCTCTGGGTGAGGATCAGGATGATGTCGGCGGTGGTGAGGGTGAGCAGGTCATGGTTCACGACATTGAGGACCAATTCCGCCTGGTCTGGCTCAAGTCGGAGGAGGGCATGAAGCCCTCGAAGGAGGCCTTCAAGGCTCATCTGAAGAGTACGTCCTTTTCCTCTTTTCCGCTTATGTCGCAGTTTGCTGACAATTGTCGTGTACAGCCTACGTCAAGGGTGTCAACAACAAGCTCAAGGAGAAGGGTGCCTCCGAGGAGACGATCAAGGAGTTCCAGTCCAAGGCCCCCGCTGCCGTCAAGAAGATCCTGGCCAACTACGACAACTACGACGTCCTGATGGGCCAGTCGATGGATGGCAATGCCATGCATGTCCTGATTGACTTCCGTGAGGATGGTGTCACCCCGTATGCTACCCTCTGGAAGCACGGTCTGGAGGAGATGAAGGTCTAAACAAAAAAATTGGACGGGATACATGAAGCATATATACACATGATGTTTGATTTCTATTGTTTCCGTCATGTCCCTCGATGTCCCCCTATGTTCAATTTAATGTCGCCACGAGAGAAAGTGTGCAGGAATGCAACGGCGTAAGACGGAGTGGTTTGACCGACCACTACATTATGTTTTCGAACCATGGTCTCCGTGTCCAACATGTAGATTTCAATCCTAGCAAGGGTATCTAACCGACAAAACATGAACAAGCCAAAAACTGTCTCAGAAAAACCCCAAAATCAACCAGGAAAATGATTCCATCCCAAATTGTTCCCAATCTGACCCGCGTTATGTCCTCCATGCTGTTGAGTTGAAGGATCCGATATACTACCGCCACCAGCACTACCACCTCCTCCTGCTCCACTCCCCAACCCAATCCCCAGGCCCAGATCCGGCAGCCCAAATCCCGCAACGGGATCGAGATCCATGACCTCGTCTGCCACGGGCAGTTGCTGTCCAAACACCGCATCCCACTCGTCCCAGTCGAAGGTCAGATTTGGATCCACCATCGACGGTGGGGTGGGAGCGGTGACGATGTTCGGACTCAATGAGGGTAGCGGGGGCATCGCTGATGCCGACGGCTCAACCTGGTACGAGGTCGTCGTTGTCGTTGTGGAAGGCGGCGGGGGCTGGGTGAGATGATGGAAGGCGCTTCCTTGGAGTGGTTGCTGTTGTTGCTGTTGCTGCTGTTGGCGCGCCTGTAGGGTCCCGTTGGACGGCCCTGTCGTTGTTGGCATGTTGTTGGCGACGGAGAGGGTACTTGCCTCGGAGGTAGAGACTTGCGTCGTCGTCGGATGCAGCTCCATGGGTGGTGTGTCTGGGAAAGACTGAGATACAGGCGGCGCGTGTCGAGCAGTTGGCTCCTGTCGCAGGGATGAGATCACTGGGCTCGGCAGCGTCTGCGACTTCGTCATCGTATAGAATCTGTTGGAGAAATCAAGCAAATGGGGGTCGGGCTTGCTATGGTCCGAAGGTTGATGGCCGGGCCGACCAGCACAAAACGCCTGATATCGCTGCAGTTTTTCGTCGGACGCAACGCCTGCTTCGAGCTGGGCTTGCTCGTCCGTCCAGAACTGCTGCGGGTCCAGCCCGGCCTTTTGCCATGCCTTTTCGCGCAGACGCCGCATCATTTCCCAGGCCTCGCGGCCGCCGTCCTTGAGCGGACGATGTGTAGTTACTCCCTCTCCGTCTTCCCCACCGACTACTCCCCCGTCCGGACCGACCATGGAGAAAATCTTGTCGACATATGCTCTTGACCGGAGTGCCTGTGGGCTGTTTGGCCGTTCGTAGAGATCGATCAACAGAATCCTGGCCGACATGTTTAGCTGCGTCACTGTCAATTATTAATTGCGGACTTACATTGTGGCATGCATTGGCTGATGATTCCTACAGACCGGTTAGCGACGCCTGACACAAGACCAAGTTTGGTTAAGGCTCACCCAGGCCAGCTCCATTGAAATGGCTGGAACTCGGGATCTGTAGCCAGAGCAATAAATTTCTCCATGAAGCCATGACAGTGCCGAAGAGCCCTGTATAGAATCAGTAACGGGTCAAACCAATGAAGGCCAACGCTCAACTTACCCCTGTCGCGCAGCAGGCCATATCTTGGACTTGACATTCTTCAAAAATGGTTGGTAGGCAACGCAAAACGCCTTACATGCGTCAATAATGAATGACCTTGCTAACTAACCCGCACAACCTACCTTGTCAATGAATAGAGAAAGCAAGATTCGAGCCCATTTGTGAAACGCCACTAGGACCGGACTGTGGTATTGTTCGGCACACCCATCCGGACCATCCAGGGGAAGGTGACCCTCACCCAACTGATAATTGTTCGATGACTGGGACCGTGGCGAGAAATCAGAGGACGCCGAGCGTACAGAGCTCTCTCGGTCGAAAGTTCCCGATTCCTGGGGTAGAGGAATGCGGTTCACCAGCGACTTCAGCTTGAACTGCAAATCGATCAGAATTGAATTCAACTCCTCCATGTCACGTCCGGTGATCCGCTTCGTTCCGAGCTGGATTCTCAGAATACGTCGGATTGCACCTAGAAAAAAACATTGAGTAACGGAACATCATTGTGGTGAACATGAAGTCCTTACGTGCCGTAATGTACTTGCCCCTCGCCCAGAGGTAGAATACGTTCACCATCGATGAACCACCGCAGACCGTGGGATCATCTGGGTTGTCTGGTGGCCGCAAGTTGGCTTCAACCATCCGCGTATACTGTTCAGCCTGCGGTGTGCCCAGAAGAGTATCCTTGATTTCGCTCGTTTCTCGAACATCCCAGTAGGCCTCATCATTAACCAGAGGAGGCAAGCCACTAGACATGGCAACGACACAATCCATGTGAACGATATGCCACCAGACTCGACGGCGTGCTTCCGCCTCGCTTGGGTGTATGCCAAATTGGGCAGGATCACGGTGCAGACCCATCGTCTGAGCGACGCGGAGAGCCAGACTGATGAACAGGCTGCTGGTCAGAGGCTCTTCCTCCCTAGACAAGATAGTTTGGACAAGCAAAAAGGCTGTAAGTCCATGTAGCGTTGGACTCCGGGGAAACGAAATCTTTGTGAGCCACCTCGTCACCTGTTGATTATACTTCTCTCCCAGAGCCGAGCGGGAATCGAAGCCAAACTCGGATTTGATGGTGCGAAGAGATATGGTAACCGACCCTCCATACCAAATCGCATAGAGCAAGGGAATGAACGATGGTTCCGGGTATGGTTCCCCCGAATAACTGCCACGGCTGTACCAGTCCCAGAACCTGCGATACGACCGAAGTACCGTTGGAGGGTGAACTACGGGGCTGATGGCATGAATACCAGACATGAAGCCTCGATAGAGAACATCGCTTTGTCGCTTTGAGGGTACATTCTCAAGTACATCTGGGTCGATCGACATATCGTGAGTAGTGGGGGACTCTCCCGAGGGAAAGAGGACTGCGCGGTAGAAGTGGTCTGCGCGACTTGATGGATCAGGGTCCGGTCCTGGATCCTGTCCTGGGGGCCTGCGATTTCCAAAGAAAGACGATCTTGACGGAGAGCCGGGCTGCCGATCTGCCGGAGACGCTTCGGCCGAGGCCGTATTTCGGAGTTCTCTCTCGGAAGAGCGAGCCTGATCTCGCAACAACTGGTTCAGCTCGTTGATCTGCCGACCGTTAGTACGTGGCTAGACCGCCGATTCAATCGAGACGTACCTCGTCTGATATGTACGCCCAGTAGATACTACCGACGTAACTGCACATTGTCAACACTGCACTGTAGTAGTCCACTTCAATCCATATACTTACCGAGACTTCCCGCCATCCTCCAGACTCAAATGGCCGAGGTTGAGACTCCCCACTGGGTCGACTACATCGGTCGCGTTACCAGGGGGGATAGGAAACTCCTCACCATTGGCCTCGACATTGCGACGAGGCGTGGAAGTGGACGACCGAGAAGGCGGATCCGAGGACTTTTGCAGCGTAGTATTTCGGGAATCAGCAGCCTGATTCAGCATTCCCAGCTGACGTGCCGCCTCCTCGGCCGAGAACGTGTCGTTACTAGCCTTGCTCAAACGCTCGATCATCGAGGTGAGCTTGTCGAGACGGGCCTCAATCGCCTGCGGGTCACTTCGGACATCCTGGTCCTTGCGCAAGCCGCTTCTCCATCCAGGCGCATAGCCTGAATCGCTGATCGTGTCCGTCGGAGTCTGTGATGTGTCTCGTCTACGCTTGTTCCTATGTGAGGGGTCTCCATCGGTCGGTTTTGGCGGATGCGCATCGTAGACGCACTCGGTTTCATTTTTGGCGCAGTTTCCGCAGACCGGGTGGACCTTTGTTCGCAAGAAAAGGTTAGCTGATGTCGGCGATTCAAGTCTTGCAGAGATGCCACGGACCTTGTCGCATTTCACCTTTCTTCGCCGGCACGTGTGGCAGCTGTAGCTGGCACGGTTACGCGTGATTTGGCGATGGCCGCGACCGGAAAGCAATTTTCTTGACGGCGGCTTTGGCTGAGGAGTCGCCGAGGACGTGGAACTGTCCCGCGCGTGTGCGCTGCTCTCCATTGCGACTTTCTCGTATATGCCCGTGAGCCATCCTGGTGAAGCCATGGCTCAATCGTGTAGGACTGGAATCATTGAAAATCAATGGCGGGGTACCTATTGTCTGGAGTGTGAATTGCACAAAGATTCTTGATTACTCGATAGCAGCCATCAGCTCGAGATATTGCGTTCGGTCAAGGTTCATTAGCCATAACTTTGGATCGGCGCACCGGATCGGCGACGGTGATGGCGGGCCGGGAGTCCCGGATTGCGGAGATATCGTTGGGAGGGCTGAAATGTTGGAAATTGAGTCCTCCACAAAGCCCACCACCAACAGTCCCGAGTGCTGGTGCAAGCCCGAATCTACAATACCACGATGACGATTTTGAAATTGAACTCTACCATAGGCGAGATTATCATGAATCAGCTCGATGATGGCGAATCTTCTCCGCCGTCGTTCGGGAAAACTTCAAAAGAGAGCCATCCCACCCTAATGAGCGCATTCGAATTCCCAAAGCACACTATTCATATCTACCTCTAGGTAGGTACCTATCTATTCTAGCTTTTGCAGAAATTGAACCCAAAACGCCAGTAACCATGCAATAAAAATCAAAAAATCCCACCTAGAACGTACAGCAAATAGTTGCAGACGTCTTCATGCCTTGCCCTTCTTCTTGTCCTTTTTCTTTTTGCCCTCACCACCGGATGCCGATTCGCCCATATCTCCCATCCCCGGCATGCCTGGGAACCCGGCCATACCCCCAAACTTCTCCATTTCCGCCATGGCATCCTTGAAAGGATTCTCACTGACGCCTCCACCGGAATATGCGGGAGAATGAATGGGGAGGATCTTTCCCACCTTCCACCCGCGAGGTGCTGGCGGAGGATCCGGGAGCTTGTCCGGCATGGGGAGGCCGCGGATGCGTAAACGGAAGGGCGATTTCTCAGTGGTCGGGTGCGCCTGCAGCCATCGCGCAACTAGGATGAATAGATGGTGTTCTATTAAAGAGAAACGGCGAGTTAGTGCGCGTTGTCCAAGTAGTAGGACGCTTAATGCATACTATTTTTGATTTGCGGGTTGAGCAATTTCCCATTTTCGTCCTTTAGCAATACGCGCACCCGCCCAGGATTCGCCCAATCCTTGGGATGCAGCTTCTCTGGCTCAAAGCCGACTCGGAGCCCTAATTGCTGGCACGCATCGAGGATATCCCTTGCGAGGGGGTTTTCCACAGCCAACTTGCTTGACACCTGTCTGCCCTCGGCGCGCGAGCGCGTCTTGTCAAAATAAACGGGATATAGGCATTGCCAATGCTTGGGGATCTCCTGCGGTGGCCGCGGTGGAGGTCGTGCGGAGGATCCTGGGGGCGGCATAGGATGCATTATTGAGGATGAGAGGATCGACTCCTGCGAAAAGGCGGAGGGATTGAAGTTTGCGTCGGAAGGGGCGACCTCTTCCGGGTCCGAATCGGCATCTTGAACACGAGCTTGACGTGACATTGTTGTGGTTGAGAATGAGATTGCATGCAAAGAGATCTGAACAGTAGTGTGGGAGCAGCAAGCTCCATTATCACCAAGATGCCAACTGGCCTAGTGGGGACTGACTAGTACTTATTCGGGAATTTAACAAATTAAGTGTAAGGCAATTTAAGTTCCAATATTGGCATGTTCCTAGACGATCTGATAAGGCCATGCTCGAACGGTACCTGGTCTGCTTGTGCAAGCAGCAGTGATATTTCCCCATCACGGAATGGCATGTGCTCAGACATCCCGTGCATCAAGAGCTATGACTATTCGAGTCCATCAGTGGCCATGCCCGCGAGATCGGTCAACTATATCTTCGGCAAAGACGTCCAGTCTGCGCCTCGGGATCTGCTCGTAGACCGTGACAAGCCGACGGGGAATTTACCGAGCGTGGAGAGATAAATGACCCCGCCTTCGACGTGAGTCAGACTGTGTCCCTGAGTCATAAAAGGGACCGCAGTTTACAATCTCACAAGTTGTGAGTAAATTGACTGTCTATCGTTCCATTGGCGGTGTTGGGCATGCACAATGGCTTCGAGCTCTAGCGCGGTGCTGCATCGCAATGTTAATGAGCCTCCCCAGCAAGCCGTAGGCGGCGAGGGGAGCTACCTCGTGCTGGATGACGGACGCAAGGTCCTGGATGCCACTGGCGGAGCGGCTGTAGCCTGTCTCGGCCATGGCCATCCAGAGGTGAAGCGCGCCATGGTCGAGCAGATCGATAAGCTCGCGTACGCGCATACGGCATTTTTCACGATTCAGCCATTCGAAGAACTGGCGAACCTCCTCGTTGAGTCAACGGACTGCAAGATGAGCAGGCTGTACATTATCAGCTCCGGTAAAGCAGCTCGCAATTAGCCTTGGAGATGACAGTGCAATTGCTCACGCGCACTAGGCTCGGAAGCAATGGAGGCCGCAATGAAGCTGGCCCGCCAGTACTTTTTGGAAATGGCCAATCCGCAGCCTCAGCGGACCCGGTTCATCGCTCGCAAACAATCCTACCATGGGACTACTCTTGGGTCTTTGTCCATGGGCGGCCATGTGTACAGAAGAGAGCCGTTTCAGCCTCTTCTCTTGGACAATATCTCCCATGTCTCTCCCTGCTACGCATACCGGGGCAAGAAGGACGGCGAGTCGGACGCGGACTACGTCCGCCGACTAGCTGAGGAGCTGGACGCGGAGTTCCAGCGTGTTGGGCCGGAAACAGTGTGCGCTTTCGTTGCGGAGCCGGTGGTTGGCGCGGTATGTTTCAAACTCCGTATGGTTCCTGACATTTCTGCTCCTAACTCTACGATGTCTTCGTGCAGGCACTAGGCTGCGTTCCCGCCGTGCCGGGCTACTTCCAAGCCATGAAAGCCGTCTGCGATAAATATGGAGCACTCCTGATCGTCGACGAGGTCATGTCCGGAATGGGCCGCTGCGGTACGCTGCACGCATGGCAGCACGAGGGGGTCGCTCCGGATCTGCAAACCATCGGTAAAGGGCTCGGCGGCGGGTACGCCCCTGTCGGCGGGGTGCTCATCGGCCAGAGGGTCGCCGATGTGCTGGCTAGCGGCAGCGGGTGCTTCCGCCATGGACAAACCTACCAGGGCCACCCGGTCGCCTGCGCTGCGGCGCTTGCGGTGCAGCGTGTGATTCGACAGGAAAATCTGCTCGAGAATGTCAAGACGATGGGCACCTTGTTGGAACAGGAGCTGAAGAGCCGTCTGTCCAGCCATCCGCATGTCGGTGATATTCGAGGACGGGGCCTATTCTGGGGTGTATGTTTTTCCCTCTGAAAGCTCTCGAAGGCGTCGACTGACAAATGATTGCTAGATTGAATTCGTCAAAGACAAAGCAACCAAGGAACCGTTCGCACGCAGCCTCCGCGTCGGGGAAACAGTCATGGACACTGCCCTGTCTCCAAAGTATAACATCTCCTTGTATGCCGGTTCCGGCAGCGTTGATGGTGTGCAGGGCGACCACATTATCATCGCTCCGCCGTACAACTCGACGCGGGAGGAGATTCTACGGATTGCCGAGCTGACGCAGAAGGTTATCGAGGATGTTTTCTCTCGTATCACTACAAGCTGAAAGAGTTCATATACCGACAGTTACAGTTTAAAATCTGCGATGACAAAAAAAAAAGGACTGCAATACCCACAGCATCTATCATAACACACATAAGACTATCTAGTACACAGACATAATTATATAGCCAAGCATGACCGTTATCATCTTTTTACCAACGCCGTCTTCATCTCCAGCTTCTTTTCTTCCTTTTCTTCATGATCAGCCCCGTTAGAAGTAATCTGGTGCGCGACGCCGTTATGCTTAACGGCGGTCGTCGCGGCTCTGCTCTCCTCCGCCCACATGCTAGCCACCGTTTCCACTGCGCGGTCTACCACGACCCGGACACGATCCCTGAGTACGCCATTGGCGCATTCCACTTCGAGATCCTCTAGCCATACACGAGCGACGTTCTTGTCGACGCGGATCTCGATGCCGGGGAAGGGGATTCCGAGGCCACGCAGGCGGGCGAGTTCCGCTTCGTCGTCGGCGGAGAGGCCTTTTTCCTCCTCCTCTTCTTGCTTTGTTTCTTGTTGGTCTTCTTCGCGCTTTTGTAGGTCTTCAGGTTCTAAGTGCCGGCGAGGTCTCTCGATGGGAGAGATGTTGTCCTCGCCGAACTGCGCCTCGAGCATCATCAGGAGTCGAGAGAAGCGCTCTTCGGGGCTGAGGTATGCGTGCGGATTGGGGAGTTCGGTTGGTGTGCCATGGTGGTCGTGCTTGTGACGCTTTTGCTTGCATGATTCTGTGCTGGTGAGTATCATCCACAATCCAATTTTGAAGCTGAAAACGTACCCTTCACAGACGCAGGGGTGCTCTCAACTGTCAAGAGCACCGCCATCACCGCGTCAGCAACGCCGTCATTCATGACGTTGCCTTCCCACTCGAGCTCCACCTCGCGCGTCCGTGGTCGGTACCTCAGAATCACGCAGCCCATGATAAGCCAGGCCTCGCTCTCGTGGAAGGCAATTTCCTCGTCAGCCGCTTCCTCGGCTTCCTTTTTCAGCAACTTTCCGTTGGTCTCTGCTTCTTGTTTCACGTCAGAGCCGATCTTTTCGATCGCGCCGAACGTGCTTTCGAGCGACCAGCGGATTAGTTCGATGCTTGCAGTGTTGAGGGTGATATGTTGTTTGCATGTGATGGTCGTGGTCGTTAGCCCGGCGTACTCGCGCAGGTCGTCCGGCGCCATCAGCGAGAGGTCGAACCCGTTCTGTACGAGGACGCCCGACATGAGCTGGGATTCCTCAGGTTTTGTTGGCGGAGTGACATCGGCCAGTTTGCCGACGACCTTAGCAATCTTGTCCTTGCGGAAGGGAATCCGGATCTCGTCACAATTGGCTGGCGTGTACACCCGGACTTTGACCTCCTTGTCTGCGTTGAGGCTGAGGAGTTTGGACTTGAGTCGCATCATTTGATGCTTTTCGCCATGGACCAGAATCTAATGATCAAGTTAGAAAGTAGACGAAAGACAAGAGAATGGAGAAACGTACTACAACAGGCGCGCCAACTTCCTCAATGAAGTTCCTGTTTTCTACCCCATCGACGTGCGCGGCAAAACTGATTTCGTCGATTGTGCAGCGGCGAGGAATCATAACCTTTTGCTCATCATCCATGGGCTTGCGGCTTCCTGGGCCACTGGCGACGCGTGACATGATTGCAGGGATCTGATCGGGCTCGTTGAGCAGCTGCTTGGCCATGGTGCCCTCGACGCTGTAGCCCGTAAGGACCACTCCGTTGCGCTCGTTGGGTGCCCATCGCTCCAGTAGCTCTCGGCTGGTGCCCGTCTGAAGCATACCGGGAGACGCGAGCATCACACAGCCGCCCACATCCTCAAACCGTTCAAGGCTGCGTAGGCTCCGCACGTACTTGAAGTCCCAAGGGCCAGCGCTGACGCTCTTGTTCCCACTACTGTCCGCTTCTGCCATGCGCTGGCGGAAGAGGCGCTTGATGTTGTCGTTCATGGCTCCAATATACGTTTGGTACACGACCATACATCGCCGGGCCATGTTGCCAATGTAATAGATGGGGTATTTTTGCAATTCCGGATGCCGTTCCCAGTACTCTTCCAAGATAAGAAGCAGCTCCTGGGCGCGACCCAGCGCAAACACTGGCATCAAGACGCGGCCGCCCCGGTTGAGGATGTTTGTCACGGTCTTCATGAGCGCGGCTTCACGCTCCACCCGCGGCGGGTTTGTCGAGATGCCGAACGTGGACTCTGTGATGAGCACGTCGATCTTAACGCCTTTGGGCACTTCAGCCGGGATCAAATGCCGATCCTCTTCCCGTGAGTAGTCACCTGTGAAGAGAATGTTCAGTCCGGCGATCGAAATCAGAAACATCGCCGCTCCCAGCACATGACCTGCAGGATAGGGCGTGATCTGAATGCTGTTTATGGTGTGAGTCGTGTAGAAATCGACCGTCTCAATGAGCGGCAGCGTGGAGAGATGATCCTGCTCGGTGTACAACGTTGTCCGTTGGTCTGACGACGAGGCGGTATTGCTAACTCGGACGTTATCTTGAATCAGCCATTTGTAAATGGCCTTTGTCGCGTGTGTCGTTAGGACGCGACCCTTGAAGTTGGTCTTGCTGAGGACGTATGGGAGGGCTGACGAATGGTCCACGTGGAAGCTGTCATGAAGCTCTGGTCAGCGAAAGTACTCTATGCCAATGCTATGAAACAGAGCGTCGACGATGCCATGAATCAAGATGCCAGCCCAAGTTACTGGTTGACGGAGACAAGTGTACGTAGTTGAAAGAAAATAGAACATTCCATTCATTCTGAAGTACATGGACAGAGAAACAAGCTCGGCTTGACCATGGCAGCAACTCGGCTCTTTCGAGAAAACTTGGCTATCGAGTATCAGGGTCAATAGAGGACAGGGGACATACTGGCTGAGAAGAAGCACATCCACTGTACTCAGATCGAACTCGTCGAAGAAGGGGAGCGCCGCATAGCCGTCTTTGGCAGGATGCATTCCGGCATCGAGCTGTCGGCGATATGTCAGCGGCAAGCCTGGCATAGGCAATTCATTCGGCACAATACTAACCATCACTGTCTTCCCCTTGTACTGAATGATATGACATGACCGGCCAACCTCGTTACCACCACCGAGGCATAAGAACGACAGCTCGTCGGACGGATCGACGGGCTCGTCGTCCACCGTGGCGGCCATGGCCGACGCCTTGCGTTTGGCCGCCATTATCGAGACGTTTTCCAGGACTGTCGAACTTATACCATCACACAATGCATGCGCAGCTGATGGCTGGACAAAGCTGTGTCCAGACCTGCAGAGCTCAAGATCTTTTAAAGAACCGGGTACGCGATAAACTAGATATCACGGGCCACCATAGAAATGCTGGCAATCCCAGTACAATAGGAAAAAACTATTACAAAGTTCGAAACGATCCCATCCGCGATGATCGCGGCGGTTCAAAGCGCAACGCAGAGCCCCAAGCTTCGGATCTGGAACGCAACAAAGAATTGGATAGGCTCGGCAAAGTCACGTGATGGGCGTCTACGAGACGCGCGCTTAGCGGATCAAGCTGGAGCGTTTCCGCTGCTCCTCCATGCAATGAAAGAGCAAATTTGGCCGGTTCATCGTCCGCGCGCCACTCCCCATCGTTGCGACTGAGGACGGTATTTAGCACCCGTTTGCGCTCCAATGTCGGCTCCTCCACGGTGATTTTGAAATGGTCACAACCAGTGGCAGACTCATACCGGAGCCGTTCGCTGGCAATCTGTCCGTAGTCGCGAGACTACACCCGTGAACTGAATTCGTTTGCGCTCATTTCTCGTCATCCTATCGCCATGGCGCAGGCACATCCTCATCAGCAATATTCCTCGCAATCTTTCTCGCCGCCGGTATCATCACCATCCCCCGGTGCGGGCTCTCCGGCGAATGTCGGCGCCTATCCCCCTCCTCCAAAGCGACAGCGTTTATCGCCGCTACCGCAGTCGCAGTCGCCTTACGCGTCCCCGAATTTCAGCACAATGCAGATTTCGCAGGGCCAATCGCCAGTGATGAACGGAGCGACAGCAAATGGAGCGGCCTCAACTCCCGGCTCTGCACCCGGCACCGTCGCGGGAACCACCGGGCCTGCACCGCCGGGATCGATGGGTCCTCCTTCACGGCCTTTTGAGAAGCTGGCCGATGCTTCGGAGCTCACGGATGTTCTAGCATCATCTGGGATCGATGTCAAGGAGGAAGAGGCGTATCTTACCGGCAGCTTCGCGCCACTCGGGTCCCAAACGCAGCCGCAGCAACGGCCACCCCTACCGACACTAAATACATCGTTTACATCGCAAGCATCTACGTCAGGTACGGCATCTGCAGGCGGTAGCTTCGAGATGCCATCGCAACGGCTGCCCAGCACCCAGGAAACCTCCTTTGTTGGTCAGCCGCCGGGTCCGGCACCGGCGCCGGCGCCGTTTCAGGACCCTAACTTGCCTACGCGGGAGGACACGCAGGCCGCACGAAGATCGCAGTATCATCTACAGGACCCATTTCTGCTCACGCGTGTGTTGGAACAGAAACTCCAGAAGCGTGGGCGTGATTTGGGGGTGCACATTCCGACCGAGGGTGTCTGGCATCCTGTAGCGGCTCCAGGGATGCAACAGCCCATCGAAGTCACCGGCCCAGATGGATCCTCGACCGTGCGTAAAGGCCATTCGATTATCAACCAGGAGGGGGCTCCTCTGGTAGATATCTTGACGTTGCTCTCGCTTTCCTGCCAGGACCGACTACGAACGGTTCTCGAATACGCTGCTACGTTGTCGAAGAGCCGCCGACTACATTCCCAGGGTGTTGTGCCTCCTGAATGGCAGGATGTCGCGGCACAGAATGGATCGGCTACTGATTCTCTGAAGCGTATGAATTTCCCTCCCCTTGTTGTGATGGTCAGCGATGTTAACCCCATTCTATAGGGTCCCATTCGTCGACTGAGACTAGCATGATCTACGACAAGGCGGCAAAATATCGCTTACTCTCGAGCAAAGACCATTCGGCCGAGGAAGCCCGCATAGCCAAGCGCACGAAACGTAACGCGGCTGCTCTGATCAACGACAGCGATGCGCAGGCTGGGTCTGGCGCGAGTACACCGACCGGCCCAGGTCTCGTTGCACCGAAGGGGATGACGAAAAAGGAGGCCAAGCGGCAGATGGACGCAAGGGCCAGTGAGGCACAACAGCATCAACAGTCGATCGAGACAGCACGGATGGCGACGAATAACATCATCTCCAGTCAGCGGTTTGGTAAGAAGCAGTACAACTGGCTTAACCGGTCGACCCAGGTGAGCAGTTTCTCGACGCCGCGGACACAGTCGCCAGCGGCTGCCGGAGGCGGCGACCGGCCAGGGAAACCACAAGCCACAACACCGAAGCGGCGGATGGGCGACTGGCGCGAGGATCGGTCATCGGGAATTCAAGTACGAGATCTGCTGTTTATGTTGGAATTGGACGGACGAGGGGCGCGGCATCTACAAAAGGCGTATTCCAAGGATTTCAAGGAGGATCGGATGGAGTTATGATTGTATTAATGCCATAGAATGCTGACTGGGCTAGTCTACGTAAATATTCCATTCTAATATTTCCAGAGAGAATTCTCCGCATTCTCCTAATCGAAGTGACGATTATTTGTTGTTTTTTTGAATGGTAGTGACGGCCAAAGTTCGCTGCAGTGGGAGGTCGCCACAGCGCCAGCCCACGCAGATTCTTTCAAGGATTCCAATAATCGTTCCAAAAACCATACAAAAATAATATGAAATTTGGCAGGGATTCTAACGCGTAGAGAGTCTATTCATAATTTGGAAAATCACTTGGAAAAAAGGTAGAATTAAACCAAACCATCAAGCCCATCGCCTCCGCGCCACCAGAGACGCCGGATTCCGGACTTGATCAACAACATTTTTCTTCTCTTTTCGTCGTTTTATTCTCTTCTCGTCTTCATCATCGTCTTCTCGGCTGGTCTCTCCACGCAGTTCAGCCACAGTTCGTACGATTCGCCGCGGTTCCGGCCTCACCTGGCATCTCCGCCCCGAACCGCTTCATCCCCGTTCATCCATCATCCTTCTTCGCCCTTTTCCGCGTTATTTCATCTGAATCCCCTCCTCTCATGCTTCATTTGTCTGTTTGTCGCCGTACTTGACCGCAGGGAGCCTCTTCTCCCGTCCATCCGTCCCAATCCGGCCTCTTCTACGCTGTCCGTCCCTGCCGGGCGGCGAGATCCCCCCATCCTACGACGTCGTCATCGTTGTTTCTATCCCTTGCTCTCGCTCAATTCATCTCCATGACGCCTGTTCCCAGGCGTTGAGTCCCGTGTTCCACCACTGTCGACTCCTCGTGCCACCCCAGTCGACCCTTTGACACCTGATACAGCATACGACCACCCCTTGACTGTTGAACCTGGTCCAACACACACACACAACGCAGCCATCCCTTCACCATGTCGACCCCGTCGACCGCCACGGCCAGCTATCCATCACATCGGCCGCATTATGGCTATCCCCATCATCAGTTATCATACCAGTCGGGCAATGCGTATCCTCCGGCGTCCTCGGCGGGTCACTTAGCCAACGGCTACGCCTACGCGGCCGCCAACGACGCCCCGTCGGCCGCGCAGCCGCTGCCAGCGCCCACACAAGAACAGCCGGCCCAGGATTCAACTGTTCAGCAAAACAGCGGTTCCGCGTCGTCTGAACGCCGATCCCGCCGTCGGAGGCAGCCCAACTGGGCCGAGTTCTACAAGAACGGCATCCCCAAGGAGGTCATCGTCATCGATGACACTCCTCCCCCGGAGGAGGCGTCGTCGACTGCATCCACGGCCAACCAGGCTTCTGCGGCCCAGCCCGCGGGTAAGAGACGACGCACGGGTGTCGAGACAGCCTATGACGTGAGTTCCTACGATCGGCCCTCATTCTCCATCAACCCGCAGTCCTACGGTGAGGACTCATCGGCCGGCTCCCTCTCGACCGACCGTACCGCCTCCTTGCAGACGACTGCCCCGACCTCTCTGGGCTCTCATGGCAGTGCAACGTATGAGGAGGCCAACGTTGGCCAGAAGCGGAAGCGGGTGACACGCAAGTCTGCCCGCGACGAGCAGAAGCGGCGGGAGCTCGAGACCGAAACGGATGCTTATTTGAGTTATGTTCCGCCACCAAACCCCCCGATCAAGGCCAAGGAAGTTCATGTTCCGGTGATTCGCGATGTAAGTTTACCTGCATCTGCTTTTTCTATTTTGATGCAGACTAATCCGTCTCAGAACTCGTGGTCACGAAACCAGAAATGCGACGATGAAGATGGCCATTACCTCGTCACGGCCAACACGAATTTGACAGATCGATGTAGGATTTGCCCTGTTTGATGGAAAAACTCAACTAACATCATCAGACTCGATCATCCGGTTGCTCGGACAAGGCACATTTGGCAAGGTGGTGGAAGCGTACGACAGGCAACGTAAGACCCGCTGTGCGATCAAGATCATCCGCTCGGTGCAGAAATACCGGGACGCGTCCAAGATCGAGCTGCGGGTGCTGTCGACGCTGGCCTCGAACGATCGCACGAACCGCAATCGGTGCATCCACCTGCGTGATTGCTTTGACTTCCGCAACCACATCTGCATCGTGACCGATCTGCTCGGACAAAGTGTGTTCGACTTCCTCAAGGCCAACGGCTTTGTGCCGTTCCCGAGCAGCCAGATTCAGAGTTTTGCTCGGCAGCTCTTCACGAGCGTAGCCTGTACGTGAAGTTTTCCTTATTTTTCGTACAATTGCTAACGACTGCAGTCCTTCACGATCTCAATTTGATCCACACTGATCTCAAGCCCGAGAACATCTTGCTGGTCAACAGTGCGTATCAAACGTTTACCTACAACCGTACCATGCCTTCTTCGTCGCACGCCATCTGCCGCAACGCTCGCCAGCGACGGGTGCTTCTCGACAGTGAGATCCGGCTGATCGACTTTGGCTCGGCTACGTTCGACGACGAGTATCATTCGTCTGTGGTTTCCACACGACACTACCGGGCTCCAGAGATCATCCTGAATTTGGGGTGGAGCTTCCCATGCGACATTTGGAGTATCGGCTGCATTCTCGTCGAGTTCTACACCGGGGATGCTCTCTTCCAGACGCATGACAACCTGGAGCATCTTGCGATGATGGAGAGCGTGTGCGGCCAAAAGATTGATCAGAAGATCATCCGCCAGGTCATGCAGCCCAAGAATGGCGCACCAAACCAGGCGGCCAAGTAAGCCATCTCATTTTCGTCGCTTATGCTTTTGATGCTAACGCATGGAAGGTACTTTAATCGAAATAGGCTGGACTACCCCAACGCCGAGACCACTCGAGCGTCACGCAAATACGTCAAGGCCATGAAGCAGCTTCACGTAGGTTACTGAGGATGACACCCATCGGACGGCTATGCTGACGGAAACAGGAATTCATCCCCGCCAACAACTCATTCAACCGACAGTTCCTCGACCTGCTATACAAGATCTTTGTGTACGATCCAAAAGAGCGCATCACGGCCAAGGAAGCGCTCAAGCACCCATGGTTTAAGGAGACGATCATCGATGACGGCACCGAGGCGCTGCGGATCCGCCAGGAGCTGGAGAGGCAGCAGCGGGAGCGGAGCCAACAGCAGCAGGGTCGTTGATCACATCACTCATTCAAATGAATGGCTATCAGGGAACCATTGGAGTTGGTCGGAGTCCGGAGTTTGAGGCGCGGTGGGGGGGATCGGTCCGGTCCTCGACATGGCAGAAAATACGGAAAAACGAATACACGCAAACATGTTGGGTTCGTATGAAGGAGGATGACTTGAGGAACTGAATGTGCTATGTGGTATCACCATTGGGCTATGTTTCTTTTTAGCTTTCCTCTCTCATTATTATTTTCTGGTTTGTTTTGTTCAAATGCCTTGTCTGTTGGCCAAGTGTGGTGCCAATCCTTTGTCATGGGCATATATAGAGTATCTCAAACGAAGATACTTGGCCTTGTACACTATATCGACTTGATCTATGTAAATTATATATACAACTCCTTAACTATTCGAAAAAAAATTTTTTTTTCACATCCCCCGATTAAACTCTACATATCCATCCTCCCCGACTTTATCCCAAAACTCCCTCTCCAGCGTCTTCACGCTGACCACCTGCCTCTGCGGGAACGCACCCAGCGCCAGCGGCAGCGCAAACACGGACGTCGCCAGGATCAGTCCCAGATTCACGGGCAGGACAAGCCGCGGGCGGGCCTTCAGCCAAGCGGTGCGCTCCAACCGGACGAGCACCAGCGGCGGGATAATCATAATGGGCGTGGCGTTGATTACGCGGCTGAGTGCCGTTTCGCCGACGGCGATGCGTGCGGCGATCTTGCTCTTTCCTAACGATTCGCTTCCTGCTCCTTCCTCTGAGACTTTCTTCTCTGAAGAAGAAGAGGAGGAGGAGGATTTGGATGGATAGATGTCAATTCCGCGACGCATCTCCTCCCCGCGCATGAGGAGGACATTCAGCGCAGTGGCGGACGACACCGCCGCAAAGGGGACCAGGCGGCCCAGAATGAGCCGCGTACCCGGCGAGAGACCCTTGAGTCGCGGCACGAGGGCATTGAGCCCCAGCGCGACGGAGCAGGAGGCTGAGACGGCGAGGAGGTAGGACTTTGCCAACGTGGCGGTGGATAAGGGGGTGGTTTTGTTGGCGTTGGCGGAGTTGATGGCGACATTGAGGGATTGATTTGCGACTTGCCAGAAGAGGGTTCCAGCCGTCTATATATAATTGTCAGTTTTTGGTCGTCTGGAAGGGGGAAGCCGAGAGGGGTACCTTTAGACCTGGTGTGAGCATTCCTGCTGTGACGACAAGGTTCGACAGGACAAAGCAGGACATGCGGAAGGGGAGGAAGACAGGCTTTCCGGTATCTTTTGACACAAGTCAACTCTCCCAGTCCTCAATCGGAGGTGCAGTATGTATATGAAGTACCAGGATGTATCGTCGAATCCACAATCTGCTTCGCACGCCACAATTCGGGCGTCATCTCCGGAATTTTCCCTTGCTTGTACGCAATAATCAGTTGCTTTGCCTGTTCGAGACCGGAGGAAGAGACAAATAGCATCCTGGACTTGTCTCAGCAGGACACTTTCTTTATATCAGTAGAAGAATAAATAGGAGGGACTACCTCGGATCGCAAATCTTCGCCGACTCGCGCACCCGTCCCCAGTACGTGTTGAGATCGTACTGGGAGCGGGGGAGCTCCCGGCTCCCGGGGAGAGACGAGGACATGCTGTCAATCTCAGATTTTGAGTGTGAGTTCTACTCGATCCCAACGGGCGATTAAATTCGGTTAAATTATTTTTTATATGCAGAGGAGTCAAGAGATAACAGGGCGGTGAGGCAGGTCTGATTAGAAAGGGGCCGAGTTCTGATTGGTTGGTGCCTGATAAGCTCTGTGGGGAATCAAACGCCTAACTTGAATTGGTGTACACTAATAACCCTAACCAGGAACCGGCCTTATCTGTGCTCTCAAAGTATGAGTAATAACTGTGGGATGGACTAGAATACAGTGCATTACATATCATCATACGGTTCGTGCTCTGCTCTAAGCCCGAATAACACAAAATACCATCGGGGTATCCGGGATATCGAGTAAGTACTAGTTATGGCAGGAAAATAAAGGAAAAACTCGTCAGGAATGAACGTCACACTCATCGATATCGAGCCGACTTGTGCGCCAGCGGCGACGACGGCGCATGGCTGGCTCGGCCCACGGTCGCGCGCAGACGGCCGCCGCGGAGCGGCGTCTGCGCGCAAAAAACGCAAATGTACACGGGCGGGAGATTGCCGCGCTCCAGCCCGACGCATTTGGTATGGAGCCAGTAGTTGCACGACTCGCTGTAAACGACGTAAGCTTGGAAGGAACAAGGACAATGAGTCACAGATAAAGCTTACCATTGGATCATCAAATGACCCCCATTGTCCATCGACTTGCAGACACAGCGCGTTCCGTTGCTTGGATTGCTGTGCCGATCAGTGCTGGGTGTCACCACGTCCGGATCAGTAATTGTCGTGGGCGACGTGTCCAACCTGCCCGCAACCACCGGCGGCGAGGACTGTAGATGCCGACTGTAAGTACTATGCCGGGCATTCCGTCCTCGGCCCTCGAGTACTTTCCGCAATGCATGCTGCGCGTCGCCAGATTCCTCGTCATCGCCTGGACGTGTGTTCTCACTTGCCGCGGTGCTTCGTGTCCAGTCGGAGCTTGTCTGTATCTGCATCGACGACCGCCGTGGTGTCTGCGGTACATCCTGTGGACGAGCGCGGTTGAAGTCTGTCCAAGGAGACTGCCGCCCTGACGCTGTGGACCCCACGGTCGAGTATGAGCTCTTGGAACTCGGGCGGGACAACGCGGCCGCAGCCCTGTTCCCTTGGCTCCGAGAGAGGGTTGCACCGGAGTAGGCAAAGGACGAGTTGGCACTAATAGTATAATCCGAATAATCGGCCTCGCTTTCCGTCGCGGGGTCGCTGACATCTCGTGCCGAGACAGGCTCAGTCAAAGCCGACGGCTGCTGTAGTTCCGTCTTCGCCCGCCCGTCCTTGTCAATCTTCAACACGAGTGATTGGGATCGACTCGGCAGACTGGCCGAGGTGGTCCGCGTCAGTGACTGCCGCATGGACTTAATTGGCGAGGTGCGGCCCCTCGTTGGCGGCAGTTTTTTGACGCCACTTGTTGATGCCAGCGGGCCGGGGATCGACGGCTGGCTCGATTGACGGGCATGGGATGTGACCGCCGTGTGCGTCCGGCTTCGGGTCAATCCGGGCCTCTGCCCGAGAGGAATGGGAGGGAAACCGAGATTGTCGTCATCATCGTCATCATCGTCATCATCTTCTTCGTAATATAACCCACCAAGCTCTCGATCCAGCTGTTCTCGCTTCGACTCTTCCGTTTGGTGGTGATACGGCTGGCGTCGGACGACCCGCTGCTGCCCAGGCGATGGTTGCGGGCCGAACCTTCGCGCCGGCGAGCTCAAAAACATGTTTGGATCCTCCGCCTTTGTCATGGGCATGCGCGGGGATGCCGAAAACGGGGCAGGAAACTGCGTAGCATTCGCCGATGCAGCTGATGTCATTCCGACCCGGACAGCACTGCTGCCGAAATTCGGGGGCAGGTCCAGCGGGTCTTGCATAGCGGATAGTTGCGGCACGCCGAGGGACTGAGCCGTTGACTGCATAGTGAACGGCGTATCATCCGGTCCGAACACGTCATTGGACACGTTGGACAAGCTGAAATCGGACGGTGGAGCTGTGTCTGGCTCCCAAAACAGCCTCTGCTGTGGGAAAAAGGGAGACGTCGTCGGATCCGCGCTGGACAATTGGAAAATATCTGGCGAGCTCTGTAACTGTTCTGACAGCCCGGGTGTCCGGAGCAGCCGACTCGGTGTCTCTAGCTGTGCAGTGCCGGTGGCCGCCGACAACCTTGCTGCGCTGGCCAGCGGTGTCTGGACATTTGGGCCCGCCGTTCCTTTCCTCCTTCCCGTACTGGTCGGTGGAGGGGTTTGCATAGAGGCCGCCGAGTTTTTGGCCGAGTCTACCGACGCAGGCCCTTCATCTCCTCCAGCAACGTTCTGCTTCGACGGGCGTCGGCGCTTCGCCGGGTCCGTATCGTGGCCATCTCCACCACGCAGAGTTTCTGCTGATTGTGGGTTATGCGACGGAGAACCAAAGCTTAATCTCTGGGGCGTTTTGAGAAGCTCTGGACTGGACGCATATGGATCGGCAGTGTCCCAGGTGACTCGAGGGTCGTAGAAACTGGACTCGATCTTCGGAGTCTGGAAAGGAGAGTCTCCAAAAGCAGCGGCAGTCGGAGTTCTCGTTGGGGTCTGGGGCTCGCCATTAGGGTAGCTGAAGCTGCTCACGGATCAATCCCATTAGCATTGTCAACATTCCATGAACGATTCAAAACTTCATCGTCAACTTGTATGACAGATCATAGCCCGAAGGCTAAATGGCGTTAAATTCCGAGACAATGTCAGCAGCTTACCTATGAACCGGGCGATCCCAATTCATGACCGCGGAGAAGTTCCCTTCCCAGCGACCATATAGAACAAACTTGAACGGCCCAAGACAGGGATTCTGCTCGCTGCACCCTGGGCTGAGGAATGCGGAGAGTTCAGGGAGATTCTCTTATGTCCGTATCGAGGGACGAAACGCAAGCAGGCAGCAAGCAGCAACGATTGACTAGCGACTAGAGCCTAATCGTTTGTCCGAAACAGGCCGAGAGATCCTCCCTAGGGCATGGTCGCCCTATCTTCACTCCAGGCAGTAGTGAGCCTACCCAAACAAAAAAGCTCCCTTGGAACACAACGATAAGGGCAGACAGAGAGGAAAAAATCAATCTCTCTGCGATTGACTGCTGGAGTAAAGGGAGGACAGGGGCAGATGGAATGCTGGCGTAGAGGGTTGGGGCTGGGAGGAGTTCCAAGGAGCAATGGAACTACCTACGACTCGGGCAGAATTGGAGAGCTGATCTTCTTCTTATGTGGCCTTTAGCTCTCCTGTCGAGATTCTGAACCCTGGAGATATTCTACAAAGAGTCTTTTGTCGGTCTTTGTCTAGAAAAAGAAACCCGCCATTTTGACGGCCTGAGGCATTCAAGTCCCAATTTGATTCCAGCCTGAAGCCTTGATTTCAGCCTCGCTAACATAGTCACGTGATATACTCACTGAGACCAGGACATTGCCCAATCGGGCAATATTCAAATCAATGGTGACAGTCGCCGTCAGATCCGATCAGATATTGGCTGTTTCGCTACATAAATTCAAAGAATGAATCAGAATTAATATTTTAAAAGTTGAGATTCATTTTTCAGCTGCATGTTTCCGAGTTTCGTCTATCTGTGCGACGATATAACTACAAATCAGATCAAAAATCTACAGAACGCCCCTCCGGCCCTCCAGCCCCTGCAACGCTGCCATGCGCGGGAACATGCGCTCCATGGAAACCAAAGCCAACGGGGCCAGCTACATCCGCACGGCCAAGCTCGATCATCGTTTTCGGATCGAGGACCAGGAGATATGATTTGCCAGCGGGGCCGTCGAGAACGACGCTCAACAGGACACCGTCGTCCTCATCCGGTTCTGGCTCGGAGTCGCTGTTTCGGGGCCGAGGAACAAAAATTGCCTCGCCGGGCGTTTGGCCGTGCTTGCTCCAGGTGATCATCTTGCCAGTCTGGGTGTCGCACTTGACAAGTCCGTCAAAGAACGAGGACTTCCCCATGGTGGTGATTCCGTAGATAAATCGGTGGCGACGCAGCACATACTGCGGATTGATCGTTGGGAGTTCAAGGTAAGTTTCAGAAAATGGGTCTTCCACTGTTGCCTGGAGCACGTTCTTGGTCGGAGTTTTCGGGACGGAGTCGAGGTGAAATCTCTGCAACACGGGTTTGATCTTGATTGAGTGTCCTTCCTTCGCATCCGGCGATGTCGAAACCAGGTTACGTATGTACATCTTCTTCAAGACGTCAAGATTATCGTAGGAAACTAGATCCGCGATGATGTTGACTGACTTGCCATCCTCAGACAGCTCCTCGAACGCATTGACAGTGTGGAAGCAGAAAAAGGCAGGACACTCATAGGTTGCAATCAATCCCTGCCCACCCTCATCCGGCGGGCGTCGGTCAACCACATACCACCGCGCCGGCTTGGACGGGTTATAATCACCAATCGCGTCGATGAAGTTTCGATTCCACAGGATGGACAGCCCATTGTGAGCGTAAAACGAGTTCCACACACACAATATGACGTAGTTCTCTGTCAGGCAAAGGGAATGGATATAGGCACTGTCCGCCTCAAAGGAAGCGAGGATCGACGTCTGTCCCGTACTTGCCGCGACGCGGAAAATGCGATAGGTTGGCCGGCGGCCCAGCTCCAGATTGTAGTTGAAGATGTCACCAGTCTTGGGATCGGATCTGGCGTGCGCTGCCGACAAGGGTCCCTTAAGGTCTGGATGGAGCTTGGTCTGGCTGGCAACGCCGACGGGCTCGAGTGTCTTGGGATCGAGAAACTGGAGAATGGTGCTGTCGGTCTTGTTGCATAGTGTTTGGACTCCTGAGGCGTGACCGTGGTGCTGCGGCTCACCCTTTCTCGACAGGCCCGGATAGTTGACCGTCATCGTGATTGAGGCGTTGACTTCATCCGGTCGGCTGTAGGCCCTGGGCGGCCCTCTGGGCTGGAAGGTCGACATCACTTTCTTAAAGAAGGACCTGCATGGATCGTATTTCCGGCCAAACGTAATGTTCTCCAACCGGCCGGTGCGGCGAATGGTCTCGATCATCCCGTCACAGGTGCTGCGGGAATTGTACAACACGCGCACCGAGTCGTGCTCGTCATCGGGAGGTAGGATCTCGAACCGATGCACCACAGCGAAGCCGTCGAACCAATGGCTGACCTTCCACTTGGTTCCCCCGTTAGTGTCTACTTCATTTGCGCCCGTGCCCGTTCGGTAGAGAACTCCGGCAGCGTACGATGGGATAGTCCCAGTAACCTTGAGCTCGACGGGCGTTGGCTGCGTGTAAGTGGAATGGAACTGTCTACTGTCAGCAACGTCGTAATGTCAGAGCAAGGATACATATACGAACCCCGGCATCATTCGGCCAGTCCTGGAAGTGTTCCTGGTTCACAGGTGACTTTGCCGCAGTCGAGCCGTTCATTGTGGATGGTACTATTTTGTACTCAAGCTCCTGAATAGTAATTCACAAAAGCATCAATTTTTGCAATCGATATGTGAAGTTGAAGAGTGTTATATATCCTTGCAACATCATAGCCGCCACGACGCCAGCCTGGGTCTCTCGGCTCTCACGACGTCCATGACTACGCCTTGTCTCTATCCTGTATCAGTACTGTAGATACAAGCCATTCTATGTTCTGTTACCTGTTATATCACATCATTTTCTCCGGACCAGCCGGTGACAATGGCCTATGTTCAACCCGGAACGACCACAGCCTGATGAACTTCGTACGAAGAACGGACGGATTTTTCACCGACCATGAATTTCTTCCAACCAGACGATTCTGAACCCCATGACATAGGCGTTGAGCCAACAGCATTTCGCCTTAAGCGAGGGGAACAGAGCCATCCCAGGCGCAGTCCCTGGGCCTCGGCAAGGGGACTTTCGACTCCATTTAGGCTGTCAGCACTTCCAGGGCGTCTGAGCACTCTCTCGGTTGGGATTGGCCGAGAGAAAACCACAAATAATTTTAGGGCTAGGGTTTTTTTTCCCTTTTGCTCCGTTATCCGTAAGGCGGAGATGTGCTAGGGCCAAACACAATGCCATGTCGGTGGAATTTCTTCGGTGACTATGGAGCATGCCGAAAACACCGGCCGTTGATTCGGCCGTAAGCGATGGTCGGTTCGGTGAGATCCAAGGCTTTCGTCTAGCTGCGCCACCGGATCAACTGCTTTAGCCGACTCGAATCATCGCATGCATCGCAGCTATCGCTTTAGTTAATGCGCGTCATCGATCATTCCAGATTCAGAGCCGTTTGCAATTGTTTTAGTTATCGTGACCAGGGAAAATGAAGCTTGGAAGTAGTATCAAGAGCCATATTCCAATGATGGACTTCAATACGATTGGCCAGGGTGCGCAGAATCCTACGTGTAGGATGATTAGAATTGCATTAGGTAGGCAACAAGTGGAGCCGGGGGTTTCACTAAACGATTCCCTTATGCCAGTTGTCACTACAAAGTACGGAGCTCGTACGGAGCACGGAGGATTATTGTAGGAACGTAAACAAGAACCAGTTCATATCCCATATCTTAATAGCACTTTGCTACGATTGCGGCTGCCGACAGACTAATTCATCCTCTGCAAGTTCCCTCGCAGCGTTACGCTTTCTGACTCCCACTCCAACATCCTGCGCACTGACGCAGAAAATCCTCATCCTCGCCAGCCAGGCGTTGTTTCTCTCCGAGTGACTTCATACCTTGCGACGGGATGCCAGCGCTAACGTGTAATTCACTCGGTCGTCCAATTTCTTCCTCGGACATGATCGTGCAAGCTCATTTTCCTCAAAATCGACGAGAACCGAGTTATCCAAATTTCGGACATGATATCGTCAGCTCTAATATCTGATATGGAATCTTTCGATTATTACAAAACTGGTCAAATTCAAGAATTCACACATAACCGTACAAAAAACCTTACACTCCGTTTGAAAATGATCCAACACAGGAAACACGCGCTGGAGCACAAGCGCCAAAACGGGCTTTAGCAGCCGCCGGATCGGATTACAATGGGCAATCGTCTACAGACGCTCCCAGAGTGGAGTGTGCACGAGGCATCGATGCACCGATATTTATCCTCCGCCCCATCGACACTAAACGAGTCAAGAAGCGAACGGATAGCGTCGCGACCTGGATGATCGCTCGGGCCCCTCTTGGTGAGTCGATACATTCTCGACTCTGTGTCCAATGGCCATCCCGTCGACGAAGTTTTGACGAGGATCTTGAGAGTGACATGGCAACGGTTACTGTACATCGGAGTCATAGAACACCGAAAGTACGAAGTAGATTTTAGGAGATTTTGGTGACCTACTTTATGTCCCTCGTAAGCCAAACTGTAGACGTGGCTCCAAATCCCAGGTTGCCGACGGTTTGGTAGCGGCCCTTGAAGACCTTTCTAATTTGGACGGGATAGTACTGGGAGGCAACATTACCTGGAAGTCTCCTCTTCAATCTTCTGATCTGCGGGTATGCGAAATGAAGCTCGAATACGTGAATCCGACTGCTCTCCAAGTTCGTCCAGAGAGAAATCGTAGTAGCGACAATCACATTGTTTTGTATGAGGGATCTTCTATTCTCCTTCCACGAGTCCTCCGTCCGCTGAGAATACGTCGGCTACGGGGCTGCATGTAAGAATCTCATGGGCATAGGCTCAGACTTTCTTCCCTTTTCATCACAGCATCTATCCTAGTGGACCCCATGGCAATGGAATCTCGTAGAGCGCGTTACGTGAGCAATCCAACTCCATTACGATATAAAGAAATTATTGAGCCTCCATTGACGACATAGTCGGAGTCGCAATCCTGTTGAAGCGTACGGAGTACTCCGTACACCTCGCAAAGCTCGGAAACGAGTCCGCCAGTCCTTACCGCAAGTTTCCAAACTGGCATCTCCCCCGATTTGGCTGATGATTCAAGCGATTTATATCAGTTTCTGGCGTTAGAGAGTCCAGGAAAGACGGGGAAAACACGCAGTTTCTTGCTGGGCCATGATCTGTGCAAACAGATTCGCCATAGCAAACTTGATAAAGGCAAAAGTTGCGGAATTAAACTAGCTTCTGCTCTGACTGTTGTATCCGAAGCAACGAATAACTTCCGATGTTTCCTCACCAACCGAAGGGAGCCCATTGAGTGCCGCCGTCCTTTCTGCACGAGCCATATTAGCGACAGTGTCGTCCGGTCGTCATAGACAAGGTGTAAGGCATTCTTGAATTTGGCAGATGCACCATTGAAGTTGGGAGCTGGGTAGAGGTATCATCGACGGTACCGCTCGGCCCAAGTATGGCCTGCAACTATGGCTGATCGTCCTTTGGAGGGTCGTTATACCTCTGAGAAATGAAGCCATCCTCAAGGTCATCAGTAAGCACGTCGAGAATTGCATCACGATTCGTGCAGCGAAGAACCTCTGCAATTCAATAACTCTGTCCCTGGGTAATCTAGGCAGCACCTACTGTGAGCGGTCCAAAGGTGTTTCCCTACAAGCCATCTACCAGACAATGTATAAGCGTTTCAATTCATTGTCATAACCAAATTCGTTTGAATGTAAAGGATAGGACGTGGATAAGGCTCGGCGACAACTTCCATCCAAGAAATGACGTCATGGAATAAAATATCACGTGACGCAAATTTGTTTCTGTGGGGTTGCGGACCCACCAAACTATTCGGATTTCGGGTTGAGAGAGAGACCGCAGCGAATCGAGCAAATTTCAATGCACCACAGCAACCCTGCTCCCACTCGCCATTGCTGAAAAGAAAAAATGGATGAAGAGGTGGTCGAATCGCCGCGCAAGCGGCTCAAGACTGATGTCTCTGCCACAATTGACGATGTTGTGTCTATAACTCCCGATACGCTCGTGGCGAATGAAGCGGATGGCCAGTTTCAGCGCCTCAGAGAGGCCCAAGTAGGGATAACGGAGTTTGTTAGCACTGATGTACCCGGCTTCGAGGGCGTACTGAAGAAAAGGTGCGCCAAGTAGGCTTGAGATCTTAATATGCGTCTGCTAATTCGCTTTTCAGATATTCGGATTTTCTGGTTAATGAAATCCTGCCCTCGGGTGAAGTGCTTCATCTGCGTAGTCTCCAAGTCCCAGAGTCGATGGGCCTGACGCGGATTGACACGGAGGCAACTGCTAAGCAGGCCAATGGCCAGCAGCAACAAGCTGCAGGGGACGGACAGCAGCCGGCCGAATCTACCAAGGATTCGAAAGCCGATAACTCCGAGTTCCAGATTTCGGAAGAGGACCGCTCCCTCCTGGATTCGTATCTCACCGCCGACGTCGCGCAGAAGATTATCGATTTCCATTCTCGAGTCCGAGCTTCTCCAAACAAACGGCCGGGCGAGTTTGGTCGCGTCAGCGCGGGTACCATCGACGACCGTGAGTTGCGAACCAAGATCCACCATGCCATCCGGCGCGTTTTCAATTCGCTGCTCGAGTCCAGGACCGAGCAGGATGGGACACTGGTTGTCATGGCTGCTCCAAATCGTCACAAGCGCAAGGCTCAGGGGTTCCGCGGAGTGGATGGAAACGTGCGACATGAGAGGCCTAGTTGGGAAGAGCTGGGCGGACAGTACCTACACTTCACTATGTACAAGGAGAACAAAGACACGATGGAGGTACTCTTTTACCTGGCTCGTCAACTCAAGATGAATGCGAAGAGCTTTCAGTTTGCTGGTACCAAGGACCGCCGGGGAGTGACCGTGCAGCGAGCCTCTGTCTTCAAGGTCTACGCCGATCGGCTGGCAGAACTCAACAAAACGCTTCGCAACGCAGCTTTGGGAGACTTCGAGTACCGGACGCATCAGTTGACCCTGGGAGATCTCAATGGAAATGAGTTTGTGATCACACTGCGCGACTGCAGTTTCCCTGAGCAGAGACCAGAGGGGCTATCTACCTTGGATTGGGCCAAGGAAATCGTTGGAAAAGCGTTGCATAACCTCCGAGAACGTGGATACTTGAACTACTATGGTCTCCAACGGTTTGGGACATTTTCAATGGGGACGCACGCCATTGGCATCAAGATGCTGCAGGGAAATTTCAAGGGCGCCGTTGAGGGAATCCTCCATTTCCTTCCCGAGGTCCTGGCTGCCGCCCAGGACTCTTCCGAATCGGAGGGATCCAAGTCGTTGATCAGTGCCGACGAAAAGGCTCGTGCGGAGGCGATACATATATTCCAAACCACACAGAATGCCAACGCCGCCCTCGCTAAGCTTCCAAAGAAGTTCTCAGCTGAGGCCAGCATAATCCGGTATCTGAACCGCATTCCGACCGATTATCTGGGTGCACTTCAGGCGATCCCCAGGAATCTCCGCCTTATGTATCTCCATGCGTATCAATCATTAGTATGGAACCATGCGGCCAGCGAACGGTGGCGGCGATGGGGGCCCAAAGTGGTTGAGGGTGACCTGGTCATCGTCGAGCAATCCAAAGGCGACACTGAGCAAGTTGATGCCGACGGCGAGATTATCGTTAACCCTCAGGCTGGGGACCGGTCCAGTAGTGCGGACGAGATGTTTGTCCGTGCCCGCCCGCTCTCTGCGGAGGAGGCAGCCAGCGGCAAATACTCTATATTCGACGTCGTTCTTCCTTTGCCTGGGTTCGACGTGGTCTATCCTGCCAATGAAATGACAGATTTTTACAAAGAGTTCATGGGCAGCGAACAGGGTGGTGGCCTAGATCCCTTTGACATGCGGAGGAAATGGAAGGACCTCAGCCTGAGCGGAAGCTACCGTAAACTCCTCAGTCGGCCGGGCGAGGACTACTCGTACGAGGTTCGGACCTACATCGACGAAGATCAAACATTTGTTCAGACCGACCTGGACCGTCTCAATGGCAAGACTATCGAAGAGGTTTCCAAGCCTGACAATGATGGCCGTTCCTCGCCTGATGGAAAGGAAAGAATCGCAGTGATTATGAAGTTTCAGCTAGGGAGCAGCCAATACGCCACCATGGCGCTGAGGGAGCTCATGAAGATGGATGGACTGAAGGAGTACAAGCCTGGCTTCAGTCGGGGACGATAACAGTCTCCATTTCTTCATGTACAGTATATACAGGAACTTTATATAGCCACGAATAGATGACAGTTTACCGATGATGCTCTACCAAGCGTGACGACGAACCTATTAGATCGCTTGATCTAGCGCCCGTCGATGCATTGCATTGGCATCTTCATCCTTGCCCAGATCAAAGAGGGCCACTGCAAGGGCGTTGACGCTGCGGAGAGTCTTTGAATAATACACTGATGCTGTGACCGTGGAAGATCAAGCACATTCAAAACCTACACCTACCATTTTCAGTAGCCAGCCTTATCAGTGATAAGAGAAGTCACGTGATCACCATTATCTCCGGAGATGCGGTCATCTCCAGGGCTGAAACAATGGAGTTCACGAAATGACAGTAGTCTTATGGAGGCATCGGGCTTGACTCCGCACACAGAATCAGTTCTCGGGTTCGCGACGTGAAAGAGAGCAGCCATGAATGGGCTACGCGAAGTAATGAAAGAGGGCTGGCATCCCAAAGGCCGGGATGGGGGCCGAGAGAGCTGGCGAGGTGACTTTAAAGGAATCAATCAAGTGGTTCGTCTAGAATCGGCTCCTATTCTCTAGAAGACGATTGAAACTGACAGGAATTCTGTCAGGCTGGCTGGGTGGGCATGGGCAAGGATTCGACCTCGTCAAATGCCCGAACTGAACGCGTCGCCCGACCCCTCTCGTCATTGAAGGATCCGGCATCATTTGGACCACCACCAAAACGAGTGGATCGCGGTGCCGCTGCGCTCAGCGACAAGAGAGCATCGGCTGGGACCCCAACTTCCGGGTCGTACACGCAACTGGGAAAGACCACGTCGGAAGGCTCTCAGAGTGCGCCAACACCACCGCCGTTACCGTTTCGCCAAAACCGAACTGGGCTCTCTACGGATCATCTTCCACCTCCACCCACTCGTTCGCAGTCTGCAAAACCGAGCGTCCCGCCACGTCTGCCGGCACGAAGCGGAGCAAGCCCGGCTGTTCCTGAGTCCTCGCCTTCTCCGCCGCCGCCGTATACTAAAAGTCAAGAGCCGTCCCAATTGAACCAGGCTGCTATTTCTAGTCTAAGCCAAGCGGGAGTATCCGTCCCCGCACTGGGGATCGGTCGGACAACATCCGATGCAGCTCCTGGAAATCATGTGGCGGCGTCAACGAATCAACTAGCAGCGGCTAATAGCCAGGTAAATCAGCTACAATCGCGCTTCGCAGCCATGTCAACCGGCACCATTCCCGGTACACAATCGCCTTCTAGCGTGGAGAGTAGAGGAGTCAACGGATATGCAACGCATCCCGTACCCGTCCCGACGACTCAAAGTCTACCTCCAACAAGATCTCTATCAGATGCTCACAGCTCGGCTCAACGGTTTCGCGAACGTCACGCGGACCAAATTGAGGCGGGTAAGAAGAAACTCAGCGCGCTCAATCAGAAATATCGAATCACCGAGCGCATCAATGAATTCATCGAAGATCAAACCTCACCGGCCGAACCAGCCCAGGGGCAAGCAGTACCCCCCGGTCCACCACCGCCGCCGCCTCCGCATCCGAATTTTAGCCGCACTGCGTCGAGCAGTTCTAACATCGACATCGAGGCGCTTAACCGCCGGAAACCCCCGCCACCACCTCCGCCAGCCAAGAAAGCTGCATTGAAGGCGGCTCCGGTACAGGCGGCGCCTACGGCGACGCCTACTCCGCCGCCGTTACCGCTGGCAACAAAACCTCGTTGACAAATATGCACCATATGATTCATGTACTCCGTACGAAGTACTGTGCATGAATTTGGGGTTTCAGCAATTGTTAATGTTATGAATTACGGGGCGTTGGATCGAAGTTTTGAGGCAGGGAATGTACGACAATATACGTTATCTAGAACCCGTTGTAAAGCATTCATTGTTTTTCTGATCACATGTTTTCATTCAGAGCAACCCTTGGGAAGGAGCATTTGTTGGGATATGCCAAGTCGGGCGACGTGGAAGGGTCTTGGCCAAGAGATCTGGAAAACATTCCCCAGGTCCGACACCCGAAGGCCGAGCCGTCAATCACACCAGAAAAGGAAAATCCTTCGCGCGACCTTGCCGATTCTCGTTAGTCGGATCGGCCCGAAAAATGATCCACCTTCCCTATTTCGGACTCTCGGCAATTGATAATCACGTGCACGGATCCGTTTCCAATCGATAACGAAACACGTGATCTCAGTATGACAGTTGTCGCGCTTACTGGCAACGGGTCGCATGCAAGTGATGTCAATCCGCGCAAGCATGACCCAATCAATTGCAGGCGGCTTTAGGTCATTGTGAGTTAAGCCAGTGGAAGCCGAGGTTTTTGCTCTGTGGGCGGGATTAAGCAGCAAGGGCAAATCCCAACAAATTTACGAGCCAAGAATGCGCATTTTGAGTTTATCCCTGAAATTTCTCAGTTTCGCGTCTGCATAACTTCAACCGCGATTGTGAATTCTCAATTCACGGAATTGTGAATAAGAATTTGAGAGTTCGATCTGCGCGCCTGCGACTCTGTGCATGGTTTGGCCCTTGCAGATCCATTCCAGAATCAATTGTGTGCGTTGATAAGATTGCCTCGTTGATCCCATTTGATTCATCCCTTTTCTACGCGCCTTGCATTTTTCCCAACGTCATTGAGATCGCTCTCTCCGGCAATTCTGCGTTCAGCGGTTCAATCGAACCCGGCAATGGTGCAATACACCAGCCCGTCGGGGCCGGCGCTGCAAGTGCGCTTCCCCCCGACGCGATACTTTAGCTTCCCGTCGTCGAAACCCGCGAGTTTACCGCCGCCTTCACCGAGCGACGTGTCGCCGACGTTGCCGGCATGGGCGCAACCGTTCCGAATCCCGCAGGAACTGTTCACGCGATTGCTGGACGCGCGTGTGCCGATCACAATTGCTGGTGTGTACGCGGTGACGGTGGTGATAGTGAACCAAATCAACAAACGGCGCGGATACCGGCCATGGGCGATCAGCAAGACGCGTGTCTTCCGGTGGTTGGTGATACTGCACAATGTATTCCTGGCAGTGTACTCGGCGTGGACGTGCAAAGGGATGTTCGAGGCACTGCGAAACTCATTGCCGCCGCTGTGGGGTGTTTCTGAGGACGGCGAAGGAGGGTTGGTTGCCGTTGTGGATGCGTTTTGCAAGATCAATGGCCCGCGCGGGCTCGGCAACGGTGCGCTGTACGACTCGGCAGCTGATCAATGGGTGCTGCCCAACCCGGCGCACCGGTTGGCGAGCAACGGTGAGCCGGACCCCACGGATGTTGGCCGGATGTGGAACCAAGGCCTCGCGTACTACGGATGGTTGTTCTATCTGTCCAAATTTTATGAGGTTGTCGACACGGCCATCATCCTGGCTAAAGGCAAGCGGAGTTCGACGCTACAGACCTACCACCATGCAGGCGCGATGATGTGCATGTGGGCTGGTATCCGGTACATGGGGCAGCCGATCTGGATTTTTGTGCAGTTCAATTCGTTTATCCATGCTTTGATGGTGCGTTCCTCACTTTAAGAAATGCGGTGGGAAAACTAACGCAAGTACTAGTATACCTACTACACAATGACCGCGCTGTCCATCCGAGTCCCGCGCATAATGAAGCGCACCCTCACATCGATGCAAATCACGCAGTTCGTTGTGGGCACATTTGCCGCCAGTATTTACCTATTCATCCGCTACTCGATTCCCGTTCCTGCCTCGTCGGCCAGCAAGCTCCAAAATCTGGTGAGCGGTTTATTCCCGTTCTCAGAGTCCGGTGTTGCAACCGCCAGCGCAGGGTTCCTCCCGTGGCTGAAGAAGCTCGCTTTCCGAGCCGCCGGAGCTGAAGGTCTAGCAGAGAACGTGCGGAATGCCCAGGGGCAGCCATTCGGTGCGGACGCTCTGCAAACAGCCCGGTACCGGTGGCAACAGCAGGCTCATCGGGTCGATTACCACTGGGTCGACTGTGTCGACACACCTGGACAGTCGTTCGCCATCTGGTTGAATGTCATGTACCTCCTGCCCCTGACATACTTGTTCTGCCGGTTTTTCGTGCGGTCTTACTTGCAGCGCAAGGAGCCTGCGGTGCCTGCTGCCACCGTCGCGGGAACCCAGATCCAGCTTGCCGAGCAGGCTGGCCGAGACGCGCTCAAGGGTGTCTCGCGCGAGATCCGCATGGCGACGATGAAGCAAAATGGCGAAGAGGATGTTTCTGGTACAGAGGAGGAGCTGGCCGCTGGAGACGAGCAGTCTCCACAGGAGAAAGACGAAGAGGAAGAAAACGGATCCTTTTCCGCTGTTCCGCGCAAACGCCGCGCGAAACGCAGCAAAGCCGCCTCCACACCAGAAGAGACGGAGTCGGTGTTCCCCTCGCAGACGCAATCGCAGAAGCCGATCGAACAGTCAAATGTGTACGGTGTGTTGAAGGATGACTCGTCGTCATAATGGTGGGTGAACAAATCATAGTTGAAAGGCAGAGGAAAGAAGGACATATAAGGGCCGATTTGGATTTTTGTTGGCAGTGCGGTGGACGATAAAAAGAAATTGTCGAGTTTCGATTCAACTTTGTTATGTAAATAGTTCATGTGCTACGCTACGGTTTATGTATTAATCATGAATTAATAGTAATGATCCGAGCGACTGAGCCTGATGGCGCTTTCACGATCTTCAGAGATCAAGTTGGAGTAACTGGTTTCTCCATTTTGACGTCCGGGTCGGATGCCACTTGGCGGTTAGCTTGTGGTGTTGAATGAACGTTAAGATCGCCAGCCGGCGAAGCTTGCGAGGAGAGTTTTGAATCTCGATTTACGAGCAACGACTGATTGATTCTGCCAGAACAATTTTCCTGGGACGAACAAAACAAATTACTGCCATAAATCCCAGCAGGGAAATCGATTGTCGACACAGAGCTTCTGAAATGGTATTGTCGTTAGGATTGCGCTGAAAACTCCTGCTTCTTTGCGTCTAATGGGCGGGCACGGTATTCGATATATTCGATCTGACATTGGCAACGCGAAACGAACCGCCATGCAGACCTCATGCGAATCCAGGTCGACTCCGAAGGATGAGATGATTTCAAAACAATTCTGATATCGTTGCCTCCTTACCTACCGACCTCGTGATAGAGATCGTCCGGTATCTAGGTCCGGCAGAGGTTGTCCCAAACCAGAGGGTGGGCATCGTCCAATTGCTCCTCGATATACAGGGGGGATCCTGACTTTTTTCATGTTTTGCTCTTGCTAGGTATCTAAACGGTGGCGGTCTATTTTCTCGTCCGATGTAATCATCAAGTCTGCTTTGTCCCAAATGCTTGCGTTCCTGGACCTGAAGCGCACAGGTGTGGAAAGAACGGCCACCGACGCGATGTTCTATTTTCGATGGCAACGTGGTTTGCAGTATGGTCGGCCCGTCAAGAAAGTCTTTCTCCCGTGGGAACCACGCAACGACAGGCCTCAGCGTGTTATTTACCGTTCGCGACGGCTGGCCCGGGTCCGCCATGATGATGGCGATTACAGAGGTCTCGTAAAAATATTGAATTTTGAGACAGGACAGAAGTTGAGCTGGGCTTTGAATGAAGAAGGGCCAACTTACATTGCGGATATTCTTCTGTCTGATCGTTATGTCGCTGTTGTCACGGGGAAGAGGTATACACCCACAACATAGTTCGTCTTGTTGACACCTAACAAAAGTAAGGCTGGCAGATTTGTAACAGCGTGGGATCTACACACATCACAACGATGCAGACGGAAGCTTCCCTCTTTTGACTACCACGCCTCTATTGATAAGGACAAAATGGTCATAGTTGACACCACATCAATCCCAGCTTGCGACATCTACATTTGGGACCTGAGCTCTGATACTATCCGAAGAGTCGCCATCTGCACTTCTTTGTGGTTGTGGCGCATAGATGCGGATAAGAACAGTCTGGTAATGTCCCAGATTGACTCTAAAACAGATCCGCCAGAGGTAGAACAGACCAAGTGGAATATATTGACTAGAGTACGAGTGGACACAAACCATTTCCACCTACCATCAGGCCATCGTTTGCGTGAGTATTTCGAAGAACAGTATCCCGATCTACCAGACGAATGCGAGCTATACACCTTCCGCCACAGAACGATAAGACGGCTTTGTTGGGATGATGGCCAGGCCGATGGCGCGATGAGCACAATGGATCTCATATACGATCATTCTATAGACAAGCTTAGCATTCGATGGAATGACTTCATCACTCTCACTGAGGAGGATACCTACACGATTCATTCTGTCGATCCAACACCTGATATCATCTATTGCTGGAACCCAGATTCCGACCGGTTTGAAATCCTTAACGTCTACGACTATACAATGACCATACGACCGTACCAATTGCACGCCGAAGAGTCTATTCTTCGCGACTGTTTTGAGCGGCACAGTTTCCCAGGCTGGATAGCTTTTGGTATGGAACCCCGCTTTCGTCTCATTGGTGACCATGAGGTGTGTGGCATGGAAAGCTATGACGGCATCCAGTTCTGGTTTTTCAATCCTGGTTTCACTCCAGACATTCCGGATGCGGTGCCTTTTCCTTAGATCAAGAAGAGTGCGTGAATCGGCCCATTCAATATTCACCTGCTCCGTACTGGAGCATCACTACGAGTGTTCCGGGTCGGAGGAAGCTCAACGGACAGAGTCTTTCGATTCACTCAAGCAGGCAACGTGACACCGGCAGTACCTTTAGCGGCAAACGGTATTGAAGCACTAATTGCGGGTTTGACAAGTGGCATGAGACTGATCCATTAACAAATTCCGTAGGAAAGTACTGGGTACTTAAGAGATCAATACAAGTAGTAGCCTATACAAAGGCTCTGCAGTACTTCGATGTTCAGACTAGCCGAATCCATACGGAACACAGTTTCAGATGTTTTTCCATCATTCAGTTGGCCTTCTCTCCGAAGTGTTTACTTAGTAGAGAGGATGATATGTCAGGGTCATTGCCCTTCAATTTACCTATGCCAGTTGGTGACCATCCATTATGCAATGCTTGGTGGACCACTATTTAGGGTGCATTCGATCGCCTGCTGCAACGTCAACTGCTCGAACGAAGGCACTTGTACTTCGAACATTTCAAGAAATTTGTGCGAAGTACTGCGATGACATTGAACGACGAATCGCAATGCCATGGATGCCGGTTGCCATACCTACAAGTCTAGACGATTAATCTGCAAATAACCTCGACGAGCTGCTAAGTAAGTATACTTTAGGATTCATCAGGCGCTAGGCCTAGCGCAAATCGATCGCTGTGGAATTAACTTTCGGAGTCGCGAGCAAAATTGACTACCTAATCTACTATCCATTCCAGTTTCGTTGAGTGACTCAGGTAGTTTCGCCAGTGTTTTCATTATTCAGCTGGCTTTCATTTCGGAGCACGGAGGATTTGAGATGACTTGTGCCATCGGCATGCCCGTTGTTCATACCAATGGTGGATAGGTGCAGGTACCTAAATCAAAATACGTACTCAAAGCAATGGACTGTGAGCCTGTGCGGCTCTTCGCGGACCTGTTCGATCGCCAGCTGGAGTGTACCTATCAGATTGTGGTCTAGGGCTTGTACTGGAAACCCCTCCACCGTGAACCTCTCAAAGAAATGAAGTGCACATGTATGGACTTAATAAAATCGAAGCAAATTGAAATGTCTCGAATGTCGATTTTGCCTGCAAATTGATTCTTTCTGAACAATCTCTTACGTCAACAGGATTTACTGCCATCGATCTCGGCTCCACCAAACGCACTCGTCGACCGCGCGGCTCATTTGACGGCTCCCTGAGAGTAGGAAATGGCCTTCAATTGTGGGAATTGTTTCATTCCAACGTGCATTGCCGGATGCGATACTCGATCGGATATGGAAAACGCAAAACGAAACGGGGCACAGACTACATGCGATTCGAGACCGATTCCGAAGGGAAAAGTGATTCGAAAAGAATACGATATCGTCTGCTCATTACCCCTCGAGCTCCTGCTGGAGATCGTGCAGTATCTAGAACCGGCAGGTGTCGTCGGAAATCAGAGGGTGCGTGTTGTCCAATTGCTCCCCCGATGGTCGGGGTTTGATTGGGTCGACCTAGGTCTCCAAACGATGGCGGTCCGTTTTCTCATCCGATACAGTCATAAAGCTTGCTATGCGCCAAACTCTTGCGTTCCTGGGATTGAATGATACGGATGTACGAGGAGCTGCCACAGAAGCGACGGCCTATTTTCGATGGCGACACTGTTTGCAGAATGGCCGCCCCATGAAAAAGGTCTTTCTCCCATGGCCGCAGAAACTAGAAGAAAAACCCAGACATACTGCGTACTATTCGCGCCGATTGGTGTATGAGAGCGCGGATGACAACGGTGGTCTCGTAATCTGCATGTTGGATTTGAAGACGGGACAGAGATCGAGTTGGTCCGTTGATGAAGCAGAACCAGATGAAGTCTGGGACTTACTTCTGTCTGATTGTCATGTTGTTGTAATCAAGTTGGGCAGGTATGCGGAGGTTATAGGATTTTGTCTTACTGGCATATTCCGACAGTAATGCTGGCAGATGTCTGACCGCATGGGATATACACACATCACGAAGATGCGAGAGAGAGCTTCTTGCGTCGTCTATCAGGCTTCTATCGATAAGGACAGAGTGATCAAAAATACGATTCAAGCCCACTTTATTCCACCATCCACGTTTGGGACCTGAGCTCGAATACCATCGTATTTGTCGCTATCTGCCCTGATCTGTGGTTGTGGCATTTGAATTCAGATGAGAATATCATGGTGGTGTTCGAGATTGATTGGGACGAAGACCCTCCTAACGTGGAAGAGTCCAAGTGGACATTGACTACCGGATATCGACTGGATGTATGGCGTTTCCAACTAGCGTCGCTCCGCCATCCTCTTGAGAGGTATTTCGAACGATATTACGTGATACGCAACCAATTCAGGCAACACATATTGGGTCGCAAAACAATAAGATGGGTTCCTTGCGGCTTTGATTGCGAGGGCGGCAAATGGGCTTCGTATACGACCGCACTATAGACGAGCTTAGCGTCCGATGGTACGACTACGACATGTCCATTGAGGACGAACATTATTCCGTTTATTCCACTTTTCTCACAGCAGATATGGTATACTATTGGGATGGAGAGATGGAGAGTCCATGGAGTTCGAGATCTTCAATGCCAACAACCTGGCCACAACCATTCGCTCATATCAATTACATTCCCATGAAATGACTGTTCGTCAAGGGTTGGATATCTGGTTCTCCACGAAACCTGGTTCGCTCTATAGAACACTACCTCACTTACGCCGTTTTGGAGACCGCGAGGTTCTTTGTATGGAGAGCGATGATGGTATCCAGTTCTGGATTTTCAATCTCAAGTTCACACCAGACATCCCGGGTGCGGAGCCCTCCTACCGATGGAAGAGAGCGGGTGAATGGACAAAACATTGGCCAATTCAAATGATCATCACTTCCGGAATATCAACCCGAGATCCCGGGTCTCATACCGGGTAGCCGGTTACAGCGAGAGACTGTCCGTGATCATGATCCTGAGCGGAACCAAGTCAGGGCACCAGACCGTTTCTCAGAGAGAGCCTAGCTGATGGCATTCACGGGGCCATGACTCGGCAGCCTGATTAACTTTTCGACATAAGATGGTCTGTCACTACTCCGCAGAGGGCACTCAACGCCTGGAATGGATCGAGTATTGGTATTTGAAGCAGCAAATGAATTGCTCTCCTGCTAGTGTCCAGCTCAGACAATATAGAGTGCTGACCATTCATCAATGTTCCAGAGTAGACACACTATTGAAACTTCAACCTTAGGGCATGACCACGCACAATGATGCAGAGATTATTCTGGCTACATAGAGCATGGGTAACCTCGCCCTCGATGGTCTCAGCATTAACAATGCACCTCGCGTGGCATTGCCTTTCTGAGACTGCTTGCTCAGCAGTTAACCATTCGACCGTATCAAGCGGAAGTGAGTAGTAGCTTTGATTAGCAGGAGCCTTTTCTTTTGACCAATCGGGCCCTTCAAATTCCAGCTCTAATATGCCGGGCATATTTATCTGAAGTGTTCTTCGGTATCTCGAAGGTAGCTCCTGAAATTGGGGACTAGGCTCCCTCGTCATTTCCTTTGGTGTTGAGCGATGGGAAATCACGTCATTTGCTTGTTCATGAGCATCCACTGGTATCATATCAGTACTGGTGCCGACTGTCTTAAAGGTGGCATGAACGCTGGAAGGATTCTCGGCACGTGCCGTGGTGGGAAACGACTTGATACTAGAAGGTGCAGGAATGGGAGCAACCTCGTTGATGGCTTTATCCTCATTATTCCCGGACAGCACGAGCTGAGTTCCGGAACGAGATAATAGTCCGGATCTTAATGTGAGCAAAGATGGAGACAATGTCAGAAGCGTACTTTCATTCGGCCGCGGATGGATAACCTTTCTTTGATCTTTAAGTAGCTTGTCCAGGCTTTTTCTGAGTTGGTTTTCGAGGCGTTTGATGAATACGCCTTGGAGCTCTTCCAGTTCTGGATGAACAGGCAGCCGCCATCCAGGATAGAGCCGTCCGTGGCATCGCGGAGTGTGCACCTTACCATGAGTGGCAATAAAAAGGTTGCAGAGGTAGCAAGCGTCTTTGCTCGAGCTCACAACACGAGGCGGACGGAATTGCTGGGACATATAGTGGTCACAGTATATGATGAGTTGAATCTCCGCATGGATCTTTGCCCGCTCCAGGGATTGGCGTGTTTGTCGTACAAACTGACTATCAAGATTTTCCCCTTTTGCGAATAGCAGACGACTGATGTCAGATATGTTCTTCTGGCAATACTTTTGTCCCAGCTGCTGGAGAGTTGCGGGTAGACTTGCACTGTAATTATTTTCCACGGAAGGCTTTTCGAACATATCGGCGGGAAGACTGACTTTGTCCACTTTAGCTTGTCTGATGAGTGGAAAGTCCCTCGCAAGGCGCACAAGGAGTCGAGCAGCTTCCCGATATCTCGCGACCTTTTTCACCATGTTGGCGAGACTCTGTTTCATTGATGGATCCATGGCCTTGCTCAATATTCCGTCCAATAATTTCTCGACCGTTCCTGACCTGTGCAGCCGATATACGCTCTCAACGAGCGCCTCTAATTGAGTTAAAACTTGGTGCTTTCGCCATGCATCAACCGACTTGACAACATCTCTTGCCGCCTTGAGAAATGACGAAACAAGAGTTGGTTCCACGCTGTTGAACTTCAAGCTGTTCCTGTTTGCCGGGTATTTGAGACATGCCTCGGCTTTGTCCAGGAGCTTCTCGATGCTGTTCCTCCCTGATGTCCTGGAGTTTCTGATGAGTCGCAGCCGATGTAAAATTCGATTGGAACACATCGACACGATCGCTTTGAAGACTTCATTTTCAGCAGCAGAAGATGCATGTTCATCTACCTCCCCCATTAATTAGCACTGTTAGCAGTCTATGGAACAAATAAGCAGCAAAGCGTCTCCCACCATCAGATAACGCTCTCGAAATTGTCTCAAAGATTTGCTCGAATCCTCGTTCCATTTCTTGAAGTATCTTATTACCGCCACTTGCTGTTCTTTTGTTCACAGCGAGGAGGACGACCAGGCCATTTGCATCGCGCTCCTCCGCAACGCAAACGGCTGGAATGTGGTCAATGTCTTCCCTGATGCTCGAAAGGAATCCAAGCGTATTCGTCAATATGCGCTCCTTTTTGAACGGCAGGACGTACGTGACATTCCGCCGCGCTGATGAAGGGCCTGTAGGATCATTCTTGATCGGTTTCACGGGAATTTCATGAAGGAGCGACAGGAGGGAAATGTATTCCGTAGTCTTCACGTACAAGTTTTGTTCCATGGCTACACACTAGGTTTCTCGACACATAAAACAACTCGGAAGATTCTTGATGAATTCTGAGAATGAAGAACATGGCTAGAGAGGATCCCATACGAAGCAACTATGTCAAATAACGGAACATGCACTCATATACTCTCCGTCTGAACGTTCTATCATCAAAGCAGATCGAATTACCACAATAATCGCCTTGCAGATCTGACGTGGCTTACCGTGCGGGGAGATAAACCAGACATCCGAGAAGAGGTTCATGCAGATAACCGACGCAGCAACGGGTGTGGCTTCAATGGACGTGATCGATTCGTTTGGGACAAAATGCGGCGCGGAAGTAATAGCCAGGGTGCAGATGGCTGCCTAGTTCATGACGGACTGTCCGTGCCACCTATTTGATTTGAGTAAGAATAAGACCAATCATACACCTATCGCATTGCATGCATGACCGTATTAGGTATTGCGGCGACAACTCCATGATCGTGCAAATTGAGGCAGACAGGGCTGATTCTTAGGAACCTTTGCACGGTATCACGGGGTAGCTGCAGAAAGACTGATTGTCAGCCATCATCCTACTATCTGAAAGTGTCGATTCCAGGAGCTGCTTGTCCCTGCGCTCCTCCAAGATTATCACTACGCCAGAGGCATTAGGGCACCTGGAGGTCATGTGATCGACTCAGAGCTCTTTCTTTCAAGCTATTCCCGTCGTTCAAGGGTCCTTAAGCAGAAAACAATACTACTACTATTCGAGTGGATCTGCTAAGCGAATAATAATAAGAACTAATAGTAACAATTTAAACATGGCTGCTAATCCGCCATGAAGTCGATACTTCCATGCTGTAAGCAAAGACGGTCAACCACGCAGATAACTCCCAGACACAAATCAGACACAAGATCAAATGCCAATAGCAACAGCAGACAACAAAAAAAAAAAATAGCGAGAACGAACACACTTCGACAGACACAGCCAGCCGCAGAACAGGAACAAAATGAAAAATGAGTACACACGATAGACGCACAAATGACAGACGCGAATTAAAAACACGACTCTTTGCACAGATCAAAAACGAAAGCAGCAAACAATATGCCTGCAAGACATACAGATGCAAAGAGAAACAAAATGTCGTATCACACACGAGCCCGATTACCTCGGGACTAACAAAAATATTTCCATCATCACGAAAGAAGGTGAATCAACCGGAATGTGATGCCCGCCAAACACCCAAGGTCGATGGATCAGTCGGAGGACGGAAAAAACGGTAGAATAACAAGTCCGACATCATCAAAACCTCGGATAATATGTCATAACAACTGTACAATGCAATACCACCTTCGACAAGGCTGGACCACAATCGGTTGGGCTGATGCGAAGAAAAGGTCTAAAAGAATAAAAAAGACTGCAGTGGCCGGACTCCCTGAATGCATCCTGTTCAGAGGAAATGCGTGTAGATTTTGGACGTTTCATGAACTTCCATCTCCTGGATCGGATTCATTAGTCAAAGACCCAGTTAGAGACTCAAGGAAAGAAACCCACCATCTTAAAGGTATTCAGCTCCTCCTTGATTTGCTGCGCGAGAACCGGTGTCAAGCGGTTGCACGTAGCCGCCTCTCCCCGTCGGTCATACTCGCCACTGGGCCATGTCTCGTGGAATTGGATACGAGGGCTGAATACGATGGTCTTGACCACTCCGTTCTTCGGCCGAGGGGCAAAGTAGTCATCGCCCTCGCCCTTCTTGCGATCCTCAGGGGTGCTGGGGCCGCTCGAGTTGGGCGTATCACTACCGTCGGATCCTTTCTCTGCCGGCTTCGCCACGGGAGACGCACTTCCAGAGTCTGTCTTAAACGTTAGTACGCACAAGGCAGATGTAATGGGAATTGTTCACACTCACGTTTCAAGATCCCCTTCCTCACAGAAGCCAGCACTTCCGCACGCTCCTTTTCACCGCCAACGATGCTCTTACGGGTCCGGGCACTGTTGTCAGACGAGCTTGAATTGGCCTGACCCTCTGAATTGGTAGAGTTTGGCGAGGACTTTGACTTTTGCTTCGAATCGGAGTCTACACGAGGGAACAGGGTCGTTCCCACAGTCTCCTGAGGACTCGACTTCGCCGCCGTCGTCTTACGTTCAGCCTCGACATTGACCGCCGACACCTGCGGGGTTGTCGGTTCGACAGTCATCGGCTCAGACTTCTCAAGATTCTTGGGCCGGAACAGACCGACAAGCGAGCGTGTCGATTTTTTCATGCCTCGTCCCATCTTCCGAAGCATCACGGACGCCGAGGAGGCGGTCGAGGATATGGACAGGTTATCCGTCGACCGCTTGAAGAGATGGCCATGATTGGCGTAGATGCTCTCTCCTAGGCCATTGGCTTCTTGCTGTGCCGCAATGGCGGCCTGCTCGGGATCCAGCTCATCATCTGGGGAGGCGCGCTGCGCGCCATCCTCATCATCATCAACCAGCTCGCGCTCGCCGATAGTGTTACGAGCCGAGGCCTTACGGAGATCGGCAGCGCTGCCAAAGGAGAACACTCGGCGAAGGCGAGACTTGCCGGGCATCTTTCGTGGAGCGGCCTTACTGAGATCGGCCAGTCGTCGCGCAGCCAAGCTGCCTTTCAATGACTCTTCCTTAGCGGCGGAGGTCTCCTCCGAAGACTCAGTATTGACGGTCACCTGCTGAGACAACGGAGACGGGTTATGCGTAGCGGCAGTATGCTTGTTGGCATCATCGCGGGACGAAGTTGACCGCGCCGGGCTCTGATCACGCTCTTTGGTCGAGGAGGCCGACCGGGCCGACCGAGCCGAGTGAACGCTGTCCGTGCTCCCATTCCGTGAATGAGTTGACGAAGGACGCTCGCGGTCTTTTAGTTGTTTCAAATCCGGTAGGGGTGCGAGCAGGGACGCCGTGGTAATCTTCTCTTCCTGGAGCCCATATGCCTCGGCGGCATCCAAACTGCCCCAGCTTCGGCGTCTATATCGTGTTGCCAGTTCCGGATGTTGCTGCTTTTGAGGTCGAGTAGTGCCGTCGGCACTAGGAGCGCGGACATGGCCTTGCACGGCCGCAATGGGGCGTGCCGGGAGCGGTGTGGGGGATGTCGTCTGGACCGAGTCATTGGACGAGGGCGACGGGCCCCCGGACTGCGACACGATAGACTGCCGGCGAGGCCGACGATAGCGATCCGGGGACGGCTTGGAAGGTGAGGAAGGAGCGGCCTGGTTCCAAGCGAGTGGAGATGGAACACTGGCGGTGGATAAGAGGCGTGGGATATCGTTCGTTCGTACACGAGACGATAGAACGCTATCGTCCTGCGATACATGGGAGCGATTGGAGGCATTCGAAGTGGTAGAAGACGAAGAAGAAGAAACAGTACCAGCTGCTATTGGGGGCAAACGTGGAGGGCCATCCTGGGCGCTCAAACTGTTGGAACGGCCCGATTGGGGGACTGATACGAGACTGGGCGTGCTTGTGAAGGCGTAAGGAGCCACTGGTGTCGAGCTTCGCGTGGCCGGAGAGCCACCTCCGGCACCGTAGGGACCTGGAGACATGGTGTGAGAACGGGGCATGTGAGGACGAGAGGAGTGCGAAGCAGAGCCTGAGGCGGAAGACGGGCGAGTCTGCAGGATCGTCGCAGAGCCGTTCTGTTGCGGAATGGTTTGCACCAAAGCTGCCATGATGGCTTTACGACGGAGTGTTGCAATGGGTGACTCCGACAGCGGAGAACACGTGGGTCCCTGGTCTCGACACCCAGAATCTCGATGGCCGTTGGAATTGTAATGATCTTCGAGACAGCCCCAAGGGGGAAGAAAGAAACGAAGAGAGGGGATGCGGGACTTGTGTAAGGGAGCAAGCGAGAGGACGGACAGGACCTGAGACCATCGCCGCGTGTGTCAGTACGGGTCGCGGAACGTGGCGGACTCCCTGGAACGGCCACAGGGAATGAAGGAAAAAGATACCTGTCAAACCAATGAACCAAATGCCGGATGATGCGATCGCATCCAGCAGCGCCAGGCAGAACGAATGCAAGGGAAGCAAAACCGAAACGAAGCGAACGTGGACACGAGGCACACTCAGAAACGGGGGGCACTGGGACCGACGCCGATTACAGCGGAAGAAAAGGGATCGATGATGACTCTGGCGATCTCCAGGAACGTACAGGCCAGGCTGGGGGAACTGGAGGCCGCGAGATGGACGCAGGGGAGGACGGGGGAAGATCTCACGCCATGAAGCAGGAAGATGAAAAACAAATCAATGGATCACGGAGAAAAAACATGATATGAACAAAAGAATCCGGCAGAATAGAAGCGAAGCAGCGACAGGCCCAGCACCTCGTTGAGCGGTGGTGTGATAAAAGGGGGGGGGGGGGAGAGGGAGAGGGCAGAGAAGGCCGATCTGGGGAGGGAAGAGAAGGACGCGCTGGAGGGGAGAAGGCCAGGAGGGAGAAATGCCGGGTTCAGGGAGAATGGGGCGGACTAGGGACTAGGGTGCTCAGTTACAGCGGCGGGCCTGGGACTAGAACGAGAAGTAACTTATCTCCTGGCTAAGACCGGAACATTGGACATGCATGATGATAAGACTTTTTATACGCAAGAAATTTCGTGAATTGCTCAGACCAACCTCGTACTGGATTGCTTGCATTTATTCGTTCCTCCAATTGGTCATGATTACCTCCTTCGAGTCACGGCAGAAGCGTCAACTGTCATAAAAGGCCATTACAAATCCACGTCTCAGACAGTCTGTAATTTACTGTGTGTTGACAGCCTCTTTCCAGCCATGGCTTTCACACAACCCACACACAACCCACACACACCCCTCCACCACCATTCTTCTCCCATCCGTCCCAATATTCTTCGCGATTCGCTTTCAGGCGGGGAGATTAAGACAAGAACATGCTGGAAGCACGCCATGCCCTCGTTCCAGAGAGCTTTGAGCGCCGCCAAGTCTGATTCGGCAATGCATCTCCGCTAGTGAGCACACGCTACGCCCGGAGGTGAGTCGTATCCAGCCAATCACGGTCCCTAACAGACGGACCCGAGATCAGGTGATCCACTCTTTGAGACCCCTGACTGCTTTTTTTGTTCCATCAGGGCGGTGGGTCGGAACTTCGATTCTGCCGGCAGCACGTGACAGTCTGGACGCAGCCTTGTGTACATATTTCCAGGTCCGGAAGGCGGTGTTCAAGACGCTCTGACCGCCTGCATCCCTGGTCGTTGGACTCTGGGGAGAGATTGCGTTTTCATACAACTGCGCCTCCTTATGCTCAGTCACAACAGGGCGAATTGAAGGCCAAAAAAGTTAATTTTGGAATATTACCACGCCCAACCGATCCACAGAATGGCAATTGGCTTATACAACATGTACAGGACAGTACCATGCTCCACGTAATAGTCGAATTCGGTTGCCTAGAATTGAGGGGATATCGTTTCAGAATTTCCTGGACCACGCCGATGGAGGGAACGGAAGATTGGCAACGCTCAATGCAGTCTTTTTGATAAAGGCAGCCGGTGAGAGGGGATAAAAATTGAGTATGCACATAGTATGGGGTACGGGAGGTGAACGGACCCAGCCGGGGAAAGGCGATCGTGACGATCATGATATCCAAGCGGGGAGCATAAAACTGATTTGTGGAGTACCAATGCGTCTCGATCTCCTCGGTAAGACTGAAACGAGGGTTGTGCGAAGTACCATGTACGAAATGAACTACTCTCGTAGCCGAATATTGCGTACTCCGCACTCTTGGGAGGACTTGGGGATTTGACTTCTGCCAACCACCTGTCATGTTCCTGACTCCTGAGGCTCAGTCGGAACTTTTAGGACGGGAACCCTAAACTCCACAGCTGTCATGCATTGCGCTAACTCCATTAAAACTAGTGTGTGCCTGAGCGTCAGCCAATCGCTTATCAAGGGGCGGTACAACGCTACATTTGTTGACTGCTACAAGGCATCATAGATTGAACAAAGCTCTTTACAAGAACCCGATGAGATGATTAATGATGGTGGTAAAGAACTCACTGGCAGTAGAACAAAGCCATCCCTTCAAGAGATTGTCCAGAAAGCTTCAATGGACTCCTGCGCTCTTATCGACTTACTACACACGTGCATTCATCTCATAGTGTTCATTTTCAACGCATTATCCCCTTCAGAGATTGACAGAACAACCATTGAAGGCCCTCAAGAAAGCAATCCTCCGTGTCTTGGACATGTCGTCAGAAATATATAAGAACCTGTCATCCCTTACGTTCAGCACCAGCTCAACCATAACATCCCGATCCCCAATTCGAATAACATCTCCAACGAAGCACAAAACCTCAGAAAACCATGGAGAATAACAGAACTCCAGACGTGTTCATCAACTATCGCGTCGAATGAGGTCACCATGAGTTTGCGCCTCCTGCCTCATTGGAGGCTCTCGGGATCCCACGGTTCCCTACACCGATTTTTCCTTGCGAACAATGATGAACAGGCCGGGCAAATGCTCATCGTGTCTCAGTGGAACACTGATGCAACGGCACCTCCGCAGACCGCGCTCTCGATCTGATCAGTTCACCGGTACCGACGCCCATATTCCAATCACTGGTTATAATACAACGACGGAAAGCACTCATGTGAATTTCGATGAATGGATTCACAGAAGCGTTTATGAGCACCCCGATGCACCGGATGCGGTACCGCCACCCCTGGCAAATCCGGTCCAGATCACCTGTGCTGTACCTGACGATTCCGAACCAGTCGAGAAAGAGCAAACTCGGGCCTTACGTGAGACTCCAGGATTTGGAATCCAATAGTGAGCGTGGAAGAGCAACTGACCGTCAATGAAAATCTAAACAGCGTTCAACATGAGATAACGGCGGAAAGCGTGACGACTCCTGCCGACAGCGAGTCCTCATCGGCGACAGCGGCAAGCGAGGACAGTTGAAACTGATGACACCTTGAAAATGCGGCAGGTACGCGTACGATTGTTTTCCGTCAAAGGGGTGGAAGAAAACTCTCCGGCGATTCCGAACCCGTATCCGAAGGAAGACTCTTCGGAAACAGGTAATTCTGGACTTCGGCGCAGCTTGCGTGTAAAATGCCCTTCACTGCGCAAACCTGAGGCTTGAAGGAAGTGGGCTCTACGTTTCTTAGCCCCTCGGCTCATCTTGTCTTCAGATCTGGACTGACGTGTTCTAGGACCTTTGAGCAGACTATTGCACTGCCTTTCCACCATGACCAGAATTATGTTCATGATACCCCGTTGGCTTTGGTGAGTCTACGTTTGATTTAGAGGATCAATAGCAATGCACTAAGTTCCTTCCCTCGAATCATAACTCTATTTTTTCTTATTGTTGGATCCCCTATAAGCAATCATCAAGATCAAAACCCTAAATCCTGGCCACGAGCACCAAAATCGGTGCTCGGCCCTTCCCCGTCCTCCTCAACACTTTGATCAACATCCGCATCCGTCGACTCTTCATCTAACCCCTCAAACACCATAAACTTCTCATTCTTCGCGTCCGTCTCATCTGGAACCACATTGCCGTCCTGAACCTCGCAGTCTTTCAGCACGGATTCGCGCCCAATCTTGCTCCGCCGCCCAATAATGCAGCCGGTTAACTGGCAGCGCTCGCCGATAACGGCGCCGTCCATGATTACGCATCGCGTCAGCCGCGCTCCGCTCGCGATATGGCAGTTGGCGCCTACGACGGACTCCTTAATCACGCATTTCTCCTCTACCGTCACATTCTCCGCCAGCAGGCAGTCTCCCTTGGTCACCGTGCACCGTTGCGCAACGCCCGCGGGGTACGCGATCTTGTGTGCATGCGCAAACGGCGACGTTGCCCGTCCGCCGGTATCCTCGATTGATTCGAGCTTTGCGAGGCGTAGGGAGACGGACAGGAGCAAGGCGGAGGTGTCCACTCGTCGGACTAGTGGCGCCGTCGGCTGCGACGAGTGGATGTACGCCAGCATCGGAGGCGGGTCGATGGCTTTTACGTGGCCGGTTATGGCCTCTGATCCATCTAGCTCCGACACCGCCGTGTTGACGCGGGACGCGAATCGCGGCTCCGTCGTTGTTGCGTCCTCCCCGTTGCTTTGGGTTCGCGACGTAGGGGCATCGGTTTTGGTTGTGCTCATCGCCTGTAGGTTGATCTCGTCCTCGAGGTGGCTCCTTCCTCGATGGACAGCACCAGGGCCGCTCCGCCGCTCCTCTTGCGAAGACAGAATCTCCGAGAACCCCAGTTTCTCCCCTAGACCTTTCTGCCAACCGGCCTTTGCCCACCAGCCGATTAGATCCTCGCTGACACTCTGGAATTTCTCGTTCCTCTTTGCTAGCTCCTTGACCCAGTACGGGAAGATGTAGATGTGTGCATCGCGATATGTGCTGAGCAACTTGACCCGCGCGTGGGTTTGAACTAGCGAGTGCCGCACCAGAAATGCCTTGTCGGTCTCTACTTGCTCCTTCAACGAGTCCATCGGCATCGCGTAGACAAGCTTCGACAGGTTGTAGCGTATAGAGCCAGGCCCTTCTACTGGCGGGTACACTACCGGCGCCTCATCCTGTTCCAGGGGCGCCGTGGCTACAAAGTCTGTCACCTCGCCTTTTACACTCTCTTCTCTCCCTCGCGTCTGGTACCACACACCGAGACCGCCTCTTCGTCCTCGATTCTCCGCTCCAAGGGCCGTGGTCTTGGCTGGTTTCCCGCTGCGGGAGCTGTGGTCTTCAGCCGACCCGCCCAACGCGGCTTGTGATATCATCCATGCCTCTAGGAGAGACTCGCCTGGGAGCTCGCATATCAGATCGCACGGAAGAAGGATAAAGTCGGATTTAATGCATGCCTGAACCTCGGGTAGACGAAGCAATTCAGCTGTCCCGGTCGTCATAGTAAGCTCCTTTGGAGCTACAATGGACGGAGACGGAGCAGGGAGAGAGGTCAAGTGCGGGTTTTGCGAGAGGGCCGCTTCGAGCGGTGCCTGGCTCGCCGGAGGAGTGATCAAAATGATATCTGTGAAGATAATTAGCGGAAAGCCCTAAAATATTTTCTTCTGAAAGCGAGGCGGGAGTCACACTTGAAACTCCCATTCGGTAGCACCAGTCCAGCGGATACCACACCATGGGCCGATTCGCAATGGGAATCAGCGCCTTGGGAAACTCTTCCGGATTCGACGTGAAGGTGTTGAGCGACACGCCGGGGCCGCAGAGGATCAGGGCCTGGAAGCCCGCAGAGGGCACAGGCACTGAATGCGGCATTCTCTAGACCTAAGGCGTCGTCGTATCCAATGACGTATCGAGTGGCCGTCGTAGGTCGTGGGATCACCCGGCTTGCATTCAATGACCTGCTATCGTTATACAATCGGGGAGCGGGCTTCTGCTCTTCTCGTGCCACGCTTTCGAGCTAATCCCGCTTGGCCATGTCGATGCCGTTGTCGCCCCTCGTCGATCATGACTGTGACCCGCGGCAAAATTCCATTTGCGCCTGACCGCCTTCGGCAGAATCACTCACCGCCCACCAATTTTATCCATACGCGCGAGCGAGCGACGAGGACATACGCGTGAAAGTTCCTTCCTCCATCCCAAGCCCTGTAATCTCAGAGATCGGTGGCGTTCTGCGTTTAGACGTGCTTTGATCGGCCTCTCACGATGTCAAGCGCAGCAGCGACAACATTAGACTTGGATGATGAGTCGTACGATTCGTCACAAGATGAAGATTTCCAGCCCGACGAAGCCGCCGCAGATGACATTTCCGATTTATCATCAGATGAAGACGACATCGACTCCAGTCGGCCTACGAAGAAACGAAAAATAGAAAAGTCTGCGACGAAGAAAGATGATGAAGACCTGGAGCTGGCTTCAGGTGATGAAGCAACAATACGCAAGGCGAAGGAGAAAAGCAAGCGAAAAGGCGCAGAAGATGACGATGTCTTACCAGATGAGGAGCCCGGAGAAGGGTTATTCGTTCGAACAAGGTCAATGCGCATGAAAGAGTGAGTTGATATTCAATGAACCTTGTGCTTAACGTGGCTGATTTTGTCGATCATCTAGAAAGGATGAGCGTAAACCGCTTGCGAAGATCGAGGGAGCTACCATAGACGTGGACGCCATATGGCAAAAGATGATCTCACCCGATGCGGACAAAGAGCTCCCAAAACCCAAGATCGAGGAGGAGCCTACATCAGAAGAAAATCAATCTGCCAACGGAGCCTCAGAGCCCACAAACGGTACCCCCAAACAACACGTGGATAAGCTACCATCCGAGGAACTCATCAAGATCAAACGCACCTACAAGTTCGCCGGCGAGGTGATTACGGAAGAAAAGCTGGTCCCAAAGGACTCCGCAGAGGCAAAGCTATACCTTGAGGGCAATGACCGCCCGGCCGACGCTCAGTCAGAAGTATCGGTGATTCAGCTACGGCGACCATTGCGCCGGGTCTCGCGCTTCGATCCGAACCCCGTAGGTTCCATTCAGAAGAGCTGGGAGAAGCAGGCGAAGCCCGAATCGGAAGTCAAGGGACCCAAGCTCAATACGGTGGAGAAGTCGCGGCTGGATTGGGCGCAGTATGTCGATGCGGCTGGCATCAAGGATGAGCTTAATGTGCACGCAAAGGCGAAGGAAGGGTATCTTGGGCGGATGGAGTTTTTGTCTCGGGTCGACGCGAAGCGCGAAGAGGAGAGGCGGAATCTCCGCCTGAAGGCGTTATGAGGCCAACCTATAGAATTGTACATTATGCGTTTATGATACCCAACAGGATTAGTATCGGCAGGGCCCTAACAACCATCTACATATATCCCATTCGCTGGGGCTGAAGCTTCATTCCCGCTCCTCTATAACAGCCTTTTCAATTCGGTACTTTGGGTGGCACATTGAGTCTGCGTTCTCCTAAATCAATCCAGGCTAGGACGACCACATGTTGGAAGCTTCGAACCATTCACTGGATCTTTGCCAAGTGAAGGAAGGTAGTAGATGGTCCTTCTGCGCCAAATAACAAGAATTTGCATCACATAATTGAAATAATGGTGGTCGAGTTGTCTGTCAACGAGACGACACCAGACCTGTCATCAGTAGGGTTAGGGTTAAGCAGCAGGAGGGCTGGTCGCATTAGTCATCATGTTACATTCACGTGATTTGGCACTTCGCTTGTCGGCCCGAGTATTTTCCGAGGCCTAACTTTTTTTTTTTTTTTTCCCTTGAGAACATCACAATTGCGCGATTGTTCACTCAAGCTCTTCAAGCAATTCTGAAATTTCCATGATTGTGGACACATCCGGTCTGATGGTGGCCGGTTGTCAATGCTTGCAACGTCCTTCTCTTTAAATACCTGCTGAGGATGTCACCGAATTGAATTTGTCTGAAGTCGATTGGAAGCGAACTGGTTTCTTCAAGTTGTCTTCACTCATTCTGGTGTTCAACTTGGCCATTCGATGATGATCACTTCATTAGCTGAGGTCTTGTACCGGTGAAGCTTATAATTTCTTTCGGGCTCAACAGTCTGAGAATGGTCTCTGCAACTGCTTTGTGTATCCTAGCGGTCTTATGGTTACTCTGCTTGCTAGTAGATGCAGAGGCAGTGAATATTCATGTGAATAAATTCACGCTTCTGTTAGATGAGGTAGCTGAATATCAATTGATTGCTATCAAGTGTGAATGACTTTATCCCAAGGCGTTTGATTGTAGTTTTTGCCCACGGCATTGAAAATAAGGCTTTTTTGCCAACCACAACAGAAGGTTACTCATGGGAGTGACGATTGACTACTCGTCCGTTCTGTCGTGTGTACAGCTTCCACTCTCATCTCCTTGCAAGGGTCCTTTGACACCTCTCGTGGATTCTACTGAATGCCTCTGGCAAACGTTTGCAACGAAGGACAACGATCCCTTTTTGGCTTCAAACTCCAGTTCTGGCCCTGTGAGAATTGTTAGCAAAAATTATTTTACGTGAATGTTCAATGATCACGAGAACATGGCCGGCTTGCGTACTTTCTTCAGTGATCCCGTATGCTTGGCTGAGAAGAACTGATATCTGGTTCATCCGGATCTTCATGATGGTGGCAATCTTCACTGGAGTCCTATCCTGCACACTAACAATAGAGGTTGGGATCCAACTTTGGCTCTATTCCGGTCTCGTCAACAGTGCCGTGCCCATCTTTTCCAATGATTTACCTGATCGTCCAGAATGCCACAAAGGCCTGCATCCACCGGATTCATTGAGCCTGTTTTTGCCCTGGTACCTTGTTCCAAGCTTCAGGATCCCCGCATGATCTTCAAGCTACTTCCTGCGAGTTGAAGCCGGAGCGCCAATTCCGAAAGCAATATTGCATACGCGTTCCCAAAGAACGATGCAGGAGAGTACCGCCACTGTGGAGAAAAATAGAAAACTAAACCCGAGAACCTGTTTGATCTCGATCCATTTTTCCCCTTTTCCGAATGGACTGGGCCTAACTTAAACTGTCTTTTTCTAGGTACGAGAAGCTTTGAATCGGCCATGGCTTATTGGCTCACTACCAAGGCAAGGGATTGAATGATCTTCGATACTCTAGCCCTAAAAGGCCATTGACCTGAAACGTCGAATGGGACCTTCCGACTCGGGCATAATATTGCATGCATGACACAGTATGGAGTGCATCGGAGGTTCGGCAAAATATCTCCATCTCATAAAAGTCTAAAATGTGGCTGGCAAGCAGAACCTTCAGGGCGATCATTTGGAATTCTAGATCAACTGACTCGTACATTTGAGTTCATACTACTCTTTGAACAAAGTTATAGACTCATCAAGAAAAGCCAAGTCTAACGGTGAAAGAATTTTTGGTCATTAGGCTTACACCATCGATGGTAATACATGATATTAGTAGGTGGCCGTTAATAGATGACATGGAAATAAGCAACGAAAAAAAAAAAAAAAAAAAGACATGAACATGAAAACGTCCACCATAACAACGGCCGTGTACACGGGATTGAGAAATGCAAGACAAATACCTGCCCAGGAAGAGAAGTAGACCTCCGTGGAATGAGGTTGTAAAGTGAAATCTTGTTTGAAGGGAGCGAGTGGCAGACGTGTAGAGAATTGTACATTGCGCAGCGAAGCCTTGACCGGGGCTTACCAGCGCCCTGACCAACTGTGTACCGTGTGCTTGCGGATAATGATATAGAAATATATAGTGTTGATCAAGAAGATTCTGTTTTCTGGTCGGTGCCAGTGCTCTGACCCTGGGCTTGCGACTTCGACTGCGTCTGCGACTGCGACTCCGTGGTCGGCATGGGATCGTCGAGCTTGGAGCCATAGATCGGACGACCGTCCGGCGTGAGCTGTCCGCGGAAGTCCGGGTCGTAATCAGGGCTTGTCTCATCCAGCGTGGCGACATAGCGATTGCGGCCACCCCGTTTGCTGTGCGTTTTCGTGTAGTGGGCGTTGAGGTTGTCGCTGCGGGAAAAGCCACGGCCACAGCCGGGCACCCAGCAGACGTGCGGCTTCTCCTTGGAGTGGCTCTTCATGTGCCGCTTGAGATGCTCCTGACGCTTGAACCGGCCTTTACATCCGGGCTCCTGGCATCGGAACTGCACCTGCTTGATGATCGAGGGAAGGTTCTCCAGTTTCAGGCTCTGCTTCGATGATGACCGCTTGACCACCTTCTTGGACGCCTGCCGCTGAGTTCCCCGCTCTGTAGAACCACCAGGAGACAAGGCAAATTCCTCATCGGTATGATCGCTCTGTCCGTTCGATAGGCGTGCCAACGGTGATTCATTGCCCGGACTGCCTCCAATGGAAACAGACCGCACCGGCGTGACCGGGGTGTGAGTACGCAACGAGCCGGCCGAGTCGGGAGCGCCACAGAATGAGGGCGGAGGTGTCATCGGCGCATCGGGGAATGCTTGAGCGGGCGTAATAGTCTGCGGAGTCATCATTTCACCCGACGGCATCCAAGAGTTCATGCCGTTCATCGACAAGGTACTGGGCAGTCGTTCTGGCTGCTGGAAGATTGGCCGCGAGAGGCATGGGTTGTTTCCTGAGTCGGGCAAATAGGTGCCCTGGTTGCCTCTGTAGCAGGGGCCTCGCAGCAACTGAGGGTACTGCGGCTCCATGGGGGACTGGCACGCAAAGTTGGGCTGCTGGTCATATGGCTTCTGCTGCACATACTGGATCCAAAACTGTTCAACATTGTCGTTGTATCCCGGAACGAACTCGAACAGAGCTCCCTTGTCCTGTTTATCGACGTTATCATAGGGCACTGGCAGACCATCTGAAAAGCCATCCTCGGCCGTGATGTTGGCCATCCTCAAGCTGCTCTTCAAAGGCGTCGTAATGCGGTTTGTCTCCAAACCAGAACCAGAGTAACCAGATCCAGCTCCGTCGGACCAACCCGGCGAGAGAGAGCTGTGGCTGTAAAGAGACGTTGGAGTTGGCGTGGGAGAATCCAAGGAAGAAAAGCTTGAAGTCATGGACGAGCAGGCACTGGTTCCCAGCGGCGGGCAGTCCACGTCAATGGTGAGCCTGTCAGACATGCTGAGGTCCGACCGTATGTCGTCCGTGTCCTGTGGCTGCTGATCGAAGTGACGAAGAGAGGGATCGATCACAATCTCACTGACTGTACAGGTGCAAAGGGTCAGAGACGTTTGGCACGTACAACCCTTCCTGATGCAAAGAGAAAGAGACGATGGAAGGGAGGAAAGGAGCGAGTTGCCAAACAAGTATTTGATAAAAAGAGTGGATATGGCAACGAGAGACAGCAGTGAAGGAGTGAAAGAAAGAGGGAAAGAGAGCGTGTATGTCCTGAGCACCAGGGATAGAATACAAGAATGCTTGAGGATAGGACAGGTGTGAAGGAGAAAAAGTAGGAACGAGGGCGGCCTCCCAGATCAAATACCAGAATATTGCTGGATGGACCACTTACTGTCAGACGCCATAGCTCCAGGGTTGCAAAGGGTCGAGAAGCCCTGTAGACGCGACGCGTGCCTGCAAGCAAGGCCTGGAATGTGGATTAGGGCTTCCTTGGTAATCACAGTCCTCCAACTCGCGACAACGCTCTGGGATCTGCTCCAACAGATGGCTGGGAGATTCACGCGGTGAAGCACTCTGAATAGAGAACAATGGAATCGTTTCAAAACCTCGTGAGAATATAGAGCTACCCTGCAACGCGTACTCCAGATTGGGCTGAGACGGGGTCAAAATATTGAAGTCGATTTTCAGCAAGGGGAGGTCCCCATCAGGCTGCCAGGGCGAGAAGGAGGGATGATATTGAGTTTATAGGTATTCACAGGCAATAGAACTTTTTATGAGCCTACCTGGAGTCGGACGGCTATTTACCTTGCAGTCTTGACTTCCCAGACGCCGCCACCACTGGAGATATCCTCGATTTGGAACTAGAACCCGCGGCTCTGCGATCTTCTTTTCGGAAGCGTCAAACCTTCAAAAGTGGATCATGAAGACCGTTGCAGATCGGGCGACCGTTACTGATACCTATCAATGACAACTGCAGGGAGCTCCAATAGGCGTTGAGCCTTGGCCCGGTCAGCCCCGCGAGAATGTCGCGCTGTCCGTGCCCCGGAATGGCGATAGGAATGCTAGAGGAGATAGTTTGTGTGCTGGCCTTTTCCGGCTTATAGGGACTGTAGAGGGCTCGGGAAGTAGATCAATATGAGGGAGCGTAAAGCTCACGATGTACTCCCAGTGTACATTCAACCTTCGAGTTGGACCGGTTGTAGCGATTTCGAGTACCCTACCTGATAGCGACGGGATCCGAGCGGGTCTTCCAGCGGAGTCGGGATCAAGAGCTAGGGCCAGCGTAGCCCGGCTCCAGTCGATCGCCATTCTCCGTACTCGTAAGCATCATCGGCACCTCAAATGTGGAGAAAGAGCTGTAAGATTTGATGGACCCTAATGACCCGCCTCAAAGGTTATTCTGAAGATTGCGATGTACCCAGGGACCGCCAAGCGCCATCTGTACTTGGTGCCGTGGCTTGCCGGAATCATATGTTCTGTCTCAATGCAGTACATGGTTCCAGGCAAGTCGATCGCTCTCACGGTGTTGTCCACAGTGCCTGTTGTCTCTATTCCCCAAGCGCTCTCTCATTTTGCTTCCCCTCATATGTCCAACCCGCAAAATTGAGACCAAGGGTGCGGTACAGAGCGGTTTAGCGCCGCTCCCTGGACATCTTGTTTCATCTTGTTTGTGCACTGCGCGGTTGTTTCAAGTTCTTTGTTAAATGTTTGTTATGTTTATTGTGTGTTCAGTGTTTGACGCCTATGGTGGGCTGAGCTTTAAACAAAGATCCGACTGAATTGAAGATCAATCACTGATACGGAATACTCGATAGTCCCTTCTCCATACGCACATTCATCCATCTTGGGAGGGGTTACGGTTACCTCATACCATGGGCCAGGTCGAGGGTCCCGATTTTCCGGGAGAGCCTATTCTTAGCCTTTTCTTAGAGAGATCTTGGAGCATTCCCAACAAAGCTTAGTTCGAGTAACGCTAGATTGGCTCGCGTCGATCGGAGAACAAAAGAGCGGTCGAATCAGAGCTAGTGGGAAGATTTCCCATCAGTGCTACTTCAATACAAAATTGTGCTACTATGGTATGCCTCGGTTTCCTCTGGCCGATTCAACAACGCCAAACATACTATCGCCATGCCAGAAGCCGCCGAGGCGCCGATGCAATGGAATCCCCGGGCTTCTTTGTTTATGGGCACTTCTTCTAGAAGTCGAGAGGGACACAAATCATACAATTGGCTTGTGTGACTAGGCTAGCTTAACTCCGATCGAGACGCCTTGTTCTCCGGCCGTGTGTGCCGAGAGTACCCGTGGTCTTTTGTTGGCGGCAAAGAGAGGGCTCACATTCTTAAGCCCGGTGAACTGAGTAGGTTATGGACTGAGTACTATGAATGGTAAATGAGTGTAGTGCGGTACTGAATTTCGCATTAGAGCGAGAACTCGAACCCTACCGCGCCGATACAGGCAAATCCGGAATCACCAGGAATCCTCAGTGCGGCCCCAGCGTCCAGACGATTTGCTCTGCTGACAACCTGATCACTGACTCTGCAGGACAGTAAGTTGATCTTCACCTTTCCTATACTGGCCACTGCTCCGACCGAAGGAATGTGGCTGGGATGTTTAGTAGAGCACCGCCATACAAGTATTTCGTATATCACATCTGGGCCTCCAGCCTTTTTCCCCCCACACTCACCAGCCACATCACTCCACAAAAGTTGCCTCGATGATTGGCAGATTCCGCGATCAGATCGATGATCTACGGCTGGCTCGATCTCCAATCAGCATGCCATGATTCGAAAAATTCTCAACTTCCAGAAATTCCTCTGCAGTGGCCTCTCAAGACGAGTTGGGTGGCTTGTTGAGACTTTGCGATCCGTCACAACTCGGGTAGTGGTTCCGCCTGGCCAGCTCATGATATCTCAACGTCGGAATGCATTTGTCCTTGGTTAACAGACAACTGGTCTTGGTCTCGCTGATTCTGTGGAGAAAACTTTGTTAACGAAGTTGAAAGTTTCTGATCAGTCAAGCTCCAACATTTGAGAAACAGAGGAGAGTGAAGATATTACTTTAGCGTCGCACCCTCTCGTGGAGTGAGATAAGATACGGCGGGAGATTCTTGTGCTCCAAATTTGGAAGAATGAATAGCAATGATGGAAATCTTCAGCATTCTCAACATGATCACATCAGTACTACGCGGTTCTAGAGACCTTTAGCTTTATCAGAAGACCTGCTCTGGACGGTCCCGCGGCGTTCAGATCCAGTGGCCGCAAATCTCGGCCATGCTGGCCAATGTGCGTCGTACGTGAGTAGCACCAGTGCATACTGCATGCCAACCGTTGATCAAAGGGTTTTTCCCGGCAGATCAGATCACAACTCAAATTGTTCAGATCCCCGGAGAATGCCGGTCCTCTGGCCCCCGCCAGCAGTCCCGACTCTCTCGAGGCTTTGCTATCATCAGGTGGTAATTACTTAAAAAGTGATTGGGAACTCGTTGCTTATCATGGAGGTTTTGCCCACTGTCCATATAACCACGGTCGAGATTCCGTTCGGCTTTCGCATTCCACAATAGAAACTGCAGGGATTTGGGTTCATCGGCCCGCCTGGATCGGACCCCGGTCCAAGTCCAACACCCCGCAACGATTCCATGGTTCACTCAAGCCTATATCAGCCAACTTACTGTGAATACTGCGAGTACCTGCCGCAATCTCGCATATTCGATGGCAGACAGAATGAATCCCGGCAGGGCGCTGCAGGATTGCTCTCAGTTCCCAGTATTGCGGCATTGATAGAGCTAATAACCTTAGCATGCCGAATATAAAGTTTCTGACAGCCAGCGCCAGCGCCATGACAAATATCGGCCTTGAAGCCGAATGGGAAGCCATTTGGGGTCTCGACCGATCCCTCGCGTGTACAGACTCGGCCTGGGACCGGCTTCACCAGAGAGGACATTGGTCTTAGACCGACGGTATGCTTGAATTGCTTTTATCTAAACGAAAGGTAATGCATCCCAAGCCAACTAGTGTCGAGACTAGAAGTGCAGAACTCTATTAGCGATGCAGAAGAGATCCGATGACGAACTTCAGTTCGCAGATGACGATCAACTTAATGCTCTCTCATCCCGCCAAGACTGCAGTGGGCTTGAAGTTTTTCAGCAAAACAACTTAAAGTTGCCGGAAACTCGGGATGAACTCCGAATTGATAATTGACTGCAAAAGTGACGTCTCATTTCTAGAAAATTAGGTCTAGCTCATCGCTTCCGGTGCGGAGAAAAAGAGGGGAAAAGGAAAAAAAGCAAAAAGATCCGAACGCTATCGATAACAACGTCATCCCGATCCTCATCATGCCTTGTTTTTTGTTAATATCCATCGAGTCATACACAAGCACAGCGGTTATCATTGATCAACTTCAGTTCGCTTTATGTACAACTCTAAATGCTCAACTGGACTACAGCAAGAACGGATCCCATGGTTCCTGGGAAAGTTTGAGCAGCAAGGGGCCCTAGTTCTAGCCGAACCGTGGACATGTACTACCTAGGTTCCTGCACAGAAAACAGGTACGAAAAGCAAGTGCCAAGACAATGATCTGGCCCATCGAAGAGCGATATGATAAAGCAGTTCATGGGAAATTGCTTGATGGATTCGAATCTCGCGCCTTGGACCCTCGGAAAGTGCCGGGCTGTTTCCCAAGTCAGTCCTATAATGACTAATTGATACTCAATACTTGGCTCTTATGGCGTGCTAGGAAGGGTGTATTGGAGTTATTGTCCAGTGCTGAAGAGGGTACCTGCGTGCTGTCGTTGCTCGTGCAGGGTACAGTGCTTTAGAACGCCATCTGTTGACAGCAATGTCCTTTTTTTTCAAACGTTCTCAGACCAGAAACATCCACTTTGCACAGCGGCAAGGGTTTCAACGCCACTGCAAGGTCCCGAAATGACCGTCGCGTGCGCGTCTTTGGGAATGAGGCGACGGCCTTTGTGTGTGTGTCCATCGCACGCGCGTATCCGTGAAGCAGGTTCGCGTCGTTCAACCTGCTGATCCTGGCGAAGGATAGAATTCCTTGAATGTAGGAGCACTTTCAATGAGGTCATTGTAAGATTCATGCTCTCCCAAACTACAGAGTATTCATTGCCTGGGGGAATGAAGGAGAAGGTCCTTTGTTCGCTCTGCTCAATTACTAGAACTGGACCCAGTTGGACAAGGAAATGGATTCAACCTAGGTACCTGGGTTATTCCAAAAACATGATCTGGAGATAAACTGACAGTAACAATAGGAGCACTTTCGAACTTCCCATTATCAAGTCGAAAAGCTTCGAAACACACTGAAACACGAACCACCTGTTAAGTATCCCATAATGGCCATGCAGGTACCGCCAGGTACCGCCAGGTACAGCCCTCTCTGAGTGAATCAGAGACAAATCAGATGCCGGATATCCCGATGGAATTATTGATCGTTGCCAGAGGCATCTCGGGGCAAAGAGATCGATTCAATTGCGGTGACCTATCGCTTGCATGGCCCTTAGTACGTGAGAACGACCATTGCAATGAGAGAGACACTAACGCATTCGGCAAGATGCAATAACGCGGACCGCTTTCCGATATTTCCAAGTTCTGTCTGTTATAAGAATGAGCATATAATGGCCGCATATGTTTACATGTAGGCGATGAGGCCCCTTGCAGAGATCCCAGACACGGTAGACCCCCAGAACCAGGTACACATCACTCCATATTTGCCACCTCGGTGCCGAGGGACGTAGGCAGACAAGGTACCCATCTACCTTACGTTATCTAATAGCTCTCTCTCGGACGGAATTGAGTTTAGGCGACAACGCATCGTCGTGATGGTGACGCTCGATATGACGTCGACTTCGGGTTAAGGCTATAAGACGATCCCTACTGATTTTTACGATGAGCTATTGTTTGCTGTCAGGCTCTAGATCTCAGGAACACATTGTTCCCCGTCAAGCAAGCTTCGGCTGACCATGTCATATCAAGCAGAATCGCATTCACGTATAACACAGCAGGTGCGACAACATCAAACTTAACCGAATCCAAACATCAAACATGATAAAAGCATCAAATCCTCGCAATGCAGAACAATAGTGGTATCAAACTTTCAACGTGTATATGCGCCATCACCAACCCTGTTTTGTGGTTAATTCCCCCCAGATGTAGTCATCCGCTTCATGTTCACGCAAACCTCGGAAAAAAGAAACAATAAAAACCAGATCCCAAACGTTTCCCAAAACCTCCCAGAATAAAACCAGCAAAAAAGCAAGCCACGAAAAAGACGATGCTCTGCCCAAATACGCCATTCGCCAGTCTCTAAACACGCCCGTAGCAATTAAGAAAACAGTCAAAGAAGCTAAAGGATAAATCACTTTCCCATCCCGTTCGCCATCATGTTCTGTTGCTGCTGCATAGCATTCATTTGCTGCTGCTGCTGCTGCTGCTGTTGCTGTTGCATGGCATTCATTTGCTGTTGCTGTGCACGCTCGCGGCTCTGTCGTATCAGATTGTGGACATACAACCTTGCGCTCTTTTCCAGGCCCGGACCGTATTCTTGAGCAACCTGAGGCGGATACTGCGACGGCGGTCCGTACTGTGCCATCATGCGGTTCGCAAAGTCCCTCCGCAGAGCCATCAGCCGCTGTTGGTATATTTGTTGATATCGTTGGTTGGCAGCTATCGAAGCTTGCTGTTGAACAGTCTGAGGCAACTGGCCACCGTTGGCTTGAGCAGCGGCCATCAGCATCTGCTGTTGTTGCTGCTGCTGTGGCGTCATTTGCATGACGTTTCCTTGGTTCATTTGCTGTCCTTGCTGTTGCTGTTGCTGTTGCTGCTGCTGTTGTTGCTGCTGTTGCTGGGCCAGTTGCATCTGGACGAGCTGCGTCCGCATCAACTGCGCTTGGTATGCTTGTTGGCTCTGCAACCGGGCATTTTGAATCTGCTGCGCTTGATGGTTTTGCTGGACTTGATTCTGTTGCATCATTTGCTGATGATTCTGGATGTTTTGCTGAGCGTGCATATTGGCGAGCTGCGAGATCTGCTGCGGGCTGAAATTATGCCCTTGTTGCGCCATGAGCTGTTGTCTCTGCTGCAGCAACATGTGCTGTTGAGGCGTGTGAGCCAGGCTGGCAGCCATCTGCGGTGTCATCATTGGCTGGGTCATCACTGGAGTCTGTGCCATTGTCGAGCTCGGACTTCCGTGGCCCATCCGCGGCATCGGCGTCACATTGCGCATGACTGGCGTGGCGTGGGACATGGCTGGCGTCCCGTGCGTCATCTGAGGAGTTCCATTCCGGCTATGGGCCTGTTGACTCCGAGACGACGCCATGGGATGACCCATCATGCCAGGATGACCGTGTTGGAGGGCCGAGGGTGGTCTCTGCGGACTGCCAATGCCCTGTCCAGACGCACTCATGCTCATTGGCACAGAACTATGAGCGCCAATGTGTCCCACAATAGGAGAAGACATGCTATGAGGAGTCTGATTCCTGACAATCGGAGACGACATATGGCCTTGCGACACCTGAGACATGGCATTCGACTGGGCAAACCGAGCCTGCTGCTGTGCAGCCAGTGTACTAGCCTGCTGAGCGGCAAGCTGTTGACGTCGAGCCTCTTCTTTAGCATGTTCTTCAGCCTGACGTTGCTCAAGCAGGCGCCGGCGCTCTCGTTCTTCCTCCTGTTGCTGCTGCCTTTTCGCTTGCTCTTGCTGTAATTTGCGTTCGTGTTCCCTCTTGGCTTTTTCCTCGTGTTGTAACCGTATGCTTTCGATGGTCTTGAACCGCGAGAAGCGTGGCTCAAATGCAACGACTCCGCCGGTCTCATCCACAGCAGATTTGGCCCCTCCTGATGTGCTGTTGGTAGCAGGTTGCAGCCGTTCGTCCATGATGAGCATAAATCTCTCTTCTTCTGCAGCAAGCGCTTCGTCTGCAGCAAGCTCCGCTACAGTGCGCTTCCGACGCTTCGGCGAGGGAGGCATAGCGCGATGAAGAGGTGAATCCAGAAACTGCAGCAGTTTCTGTGCAGCCTCTAGGCTATCAACCGGTTCAAGGAATAGCGGCGGCGCTACTGCCTTGGTGAGTTTTGCCTCGCATTCGTGAAGTTCCTGTGGCTCGACGAGCATTCTTTGCCGTTTGGCTGGTGACGGCCCAGATGTGGATGTTGATGTTTTCTGAGAATTCTGAGCCGTCGTCGACTTCTTATTGGCAGTCGGATGCGGTGTCGTCGCCAGAAGGGTAAGTTCTGCTTGAAGGGAGCGTGGAGTCGGGTGAAGAACAGTCGTGTAGACCTTTGGTGCAGGAAGTGGCCGCTTCTCCGACGAATCGCCGCTCTCGTCCTTGGAGCCAGCATCACCTGCGTGCTCTCCACTTGTTCCAGCATCTTGCTGCTTCTTTGCTGTAGTATCATCCTTCGAAGAATCAAGCTTATTCGACCGGGTTTGGTTTTGCTTCGGATACGGCACGTACGGGGACGGGGTGATATGTTGATTGTAATTGTGTATCGAAAACGGAGTGTTCTTCTCATCACCAGATGCGCCTTTCGATTTATTCGCTTGAGCCGACACAGACTTGTGATCGACGACCTTGACAATGAGACAGCCTAGAAGAGTCAGCATATTGAAGGAAAGCGGCTGATCCTCCGTGCCACTGACCTTCATAGAATCTGACACCGGCACGGAGAAGCTCTTCTATCATGTCATGCGGCACAGTCCCGGCTCGAATATGCTCGACGATAACTTTCATTTCCGAATTGTAGGGAAAGCTTCCATCCTGCTGCTCAAATCGGAAGTGCGTTGGATGCAGGTGCAGAACTAATGATGGCGGGCATTTCGCGTATTTCTTTAGGATATAGGACGTCGTTTTAACTAAGCACACGTTAGCGGCGTAGTCCTCTTATCATCAGTGCCTATACAGACCATAGGGCTCCGGAGGGATTTTGGCGGCACGGCGATCGGCCTCGGCGGAGATTGAGTTTCTCGTTGAAGGTCGTTGCGGCCGTGCCGAGGCTTCAGTCGAGCTCTGCGCGTCCTTGCGCAGTCGGTTCAGGGGCCGGGGGGTTGTGCCATTGGTGTTCGCGCCACTGGCGGAGTTCGCGCCGGAGGACTGATTCGCGCCGGGGAGTAGCTTTGCAGGCATGGAAGGTGAAGCCGAAGCTGACGGAGACTGTTTTACGCCATTGACACCCGGTTGCGAGAACGATGTAGGCGGGCGCTTCATCTTGGGAGGCTGGGCAGCCGTTTTGGAGACGGCGGTGGCCATGGTCTGGGGTGAGCGGGCCGGGGGGGGGGGGGAAGGGAGGGGAGAGAAAGGAACGGAGCTGGTCGTCACAACAATCGCACAACGGGCAGCCAGGAGGTGGCGCCCTAATAGGTCGCGATCACAAGGATCGTAGGCAAACCGCAATCTCCGTCGAGTGAGGCTGCCACCGTCGGGCGAGACATGTGTAGTAGCGAGGGAACAATGGTTCGAGGAGAGGGAGGGAAATCCGCCAGGGAGGTCGGAAAACAGGACTCTGGCAGTCCGGCAGGTTATGGCAACGACAGAAGTCGTCGCCGGGGGTAAATGAATGGAAACTGAATCGGTTGAAGCTCGTACTGATTGTGCCGGATGCGCCTCAACTCGGCAGAAGATGTTCTGCGGCGAGCGTTCATGATGCGAGAGGCACGTAGGTCACGTGGTATTTTCCATATCGGGCTAGCGTCAAGTCATGGTCATTAAGAGGATACGGCTTTGCAAGTAACTTCACCAACTATTGAGGACAAGTACTCTCCATATAGACATTATTTGAATGGTATTATTCAATATTCATTTGATACGTTGATTGGGCCGGCGGGATGAACACATATGTGACCACTACGACTTTTACTTGAGAAGGGATTTTTGACTCTCGCACCTCTGAAATACATTCAATGGTTTCATTATCCATACCAATGACCTCTGGATATCATGACAAGGCATAAAATACAAATTGTTCAGTGTTCAAAACAGGCATGTCATAAGGAGTCATGGAAACAAAGCTCATGTCGTCCGGAACATTCACTCGACAAAGGGAGCTCAAGTCAATGAGCGCAATGGATCAATCAAGCCCAGATACCCTGCGTCGCCAGTCTTCACCAATCCGAAGGCCATCAATAACGTCGATTCCTTTTCCAATGCCTGTGACACCCTCTTTCTGCCACCAGCGTTCTGCTTTCCCACCTACGGCCGATTCATCGTCACTGTCGACTAGGCCGCCACGGCCACCCTCGTCCCCAATGACAACGACAACCTGTCTCACCCAGTTCAAGACCTGCTGAACGTTTTCGCCCTCCTGGCCAGTAAGAGACTCTTGAACATAGACGATATCAGGCGAAAGATGGCGTAGGATATGTACGTAGCCATTTGGAGTGCTGAACGGCATGATCATGGTTTCTCGGTCAACTAACGTCTGGGCCTGATTGTAGAGAGTCTTAAATGGGGGACTAGTTCCCTCTATATCATCACTGGGCTGCGGCTCAACTGACGAGGGGCCATTGTCGCCAGTTGCACTTGCAGAAAGAGCTTCCTCATGGCCAATCTGCGAGAATGATGAGTCTACTGACGGAGTTGGTCGGGAGGATGACGACTGCAGGCCAATAGTATGGCTCAGTCCCGGAGCATAGATCAATACAAAGATCCGGGCAACATCGGGATCGACGTGACTTGGGAGGTGAGAAAGGATTGACTGAGCGAATGGTCAGCTCAATGACTTAACAATACAAATTGGGACCGAAGGACATACTGCATGTTCTGATAAGGACAAATCCTCCGGGCCGTCATGTGAAGTTGCCGATGAAACCACTAGGGCAACTGTTTTTCTCTTCTTTTCTGGAGGTGCGGATCTGGCGGCTGCCCGCGCCCGCGCGTCCGCCTCTTCTTGCCAACGTGAGTGATCCTCGAAATCCCCTCGTTCCTCCCTGATGGAGCTAAGCGCGCCCCCAACCAATGCGCCCGCGGCGGCCACGCCGGCCGCGACACGACGACTAGCACCATCGAAGATCTGCTGTGGACTTGGGGTCCGGCGCAGGGCGCCCTGCATTCGTGCAATGACACTCGAATCCTCGGACTGGGTGCCGGCGCGTTCATCAACGGCCGTAGATCTGGCGTAAGTCACGCCATGAGAGCTAGCGCCTTCCGACGGAGTGCGACCTTCCGGATGGTCTCTGTCCCGGCCATCGTACTCGCCATCGTCATCACGTTCTTCTCGCTCGCTCCAAATCCACGCAGCAATGCTGATTGCTGCGACTCCGACTGTGATCGCCAACGGAACCCAATAACCCATCAATGTCCTCCTACCGGTGCTGCTGAAGCCCATTCCAGGGCGCGGGCCCCGGCGACTACGCGAATCCTGAGGGTACGACATGCCGGCGATGGAATGCGGATGCAAACGCTCGTCGATTGAACAAACGGGGACTGCCGAAGCCCAGCCGGACCGGTTTCATCGCTCACGAGGGACAAAATCAGGGGAGCGCGATTTAAACGTTGTCATTTGAGGGGTGAGGGGAAGAAAGTCTGTATGATCGGATTAGAGTCGCGCTCTCCCCAAAACATGGTGGCTGGAGATGCCGAGATTGCGGGAGCTGAGATAACGGACCTCGGATGTTATTTTGGTTATTTAACTCCTATCTGGAGTCCTATTGGATTTCAGGTATCTAGTTACCATTTAGTTGTAACGAAGTTAGATGACTAACCTGACTTGGCTAGCTCAAATTTACCTCCGATTCCATGGGGACTTTTCAAGCATGTGACCTCTATTTACATTTAACCGAATCAGGAAGTCAATTACGGTTCACTCGGAAAAGTTCATGTGCTTAAGCCTCGGAGATTGATCTCAGCAAGATGCGAACGACCCTCCGAGCACAAGGCTCTTACTCCGTACATCATGAAGGTCCAAAATGCCTGCATTTTCAACCAAATGATTAAATACAGCCAGCCAATTCCATCCCAAACCTATCGGACAACGCAAAACTTATTGATTGGTAGCCAGATCACACCTTGGTGGCTTCGGGTCTGACAAAGTTCATTTCAAGTGCACGTTGCTTTGAGACTGTCCGTTCGAGCCAATACCCCAGAGCCGCCGTTGTGCCCATGATAACTTCCAGTCCGATGAGCAGTCCCAGGAACACGAAGCCCACACGAGACTCTACACATAGCTGGGAAAATTCCTCCGGAGCCGTGAGCATTCGCCGTCCATCGGAGTCGGTCACGATGATGCCATCCAAGGATCTCCACTTGCACGTCCAGGAGTGGATGGTCTCGCCGCTGGTGAAGCCCTCCGGATACGACGCCATGGGCAGGTAGACTGCGAAGGAAACACCAACTATGGCGGTAACGATGCCAGCTATAGACATAATGGAGGTAGCCATGTTCAGGACTCGAATTCGCGAGGAGGGCTATAAATGTGTCAGCCTTGTTCAGCGGTCCTGTTCATAGGATGCCGTCCCCATTGCGAAACACACCATGGGCACCAAAGCAAGTGTGATATATATTATTGTCAGGAATGTGATGACAGCGCCGCATGACATCAACGCCTTGGTCTGGCGCACATCCAAGTTCAGTGGCCAGAGGGGCAACCAAATATGCTCAAACGACACGGTCGCCTCATAGTATTGCAGCGGATCCGCCTCGACTCCGACGATGGTGGCTGCCACCGCGAGGATGAGCACTGCTAGGCCCAGACGAACCTTGTGAAGGAGATTGACTCGCGAGAGATAGGTCGTTTCCTCCTTATCCGAAGCATAGGAGGGCTGCGACGAGCCTCCCGATGACGAAGGCCGAGCGTCCATGGTGAGGAACGTCAAGTTCTTCCAGCAATGACGAGGTAAACTGAGAATGGAACGAACAAACAAGGTACTGTACAGACAACGAAGGGCACAAAAACAATTCAAACAAATACCGGACTACTGCCAGAGTAGTCAACGGAAACGAAAGGAATGGAGATATGCTCAAGAGAAAGAGTGTTTCTCACCTCGAGCGCATGCTTCTGTCGTAGCTAGTATTATATACTCTCTTCGCAATGCCTTCTGGGTACTATTCCTAACCGCCCGTAGACAAGAATGTCTTCTTTGGTCAAGACCAATATTTCAACTTGTAGCAAATAGAATCCCAAGGTGAAGCCAGCCATAATTGCATGGCTGCGGTTGACTCGAAGTGCTCGTTGGCTACACCTGAGGTTATTTCAGCAACTATACTAAGCTACAGTGAATTTGACACACTGAAGCGAAATCTATCGTGCCAATGGTTGATGATCTCATGGTCAGAATCTTTGATGTGAAGCGCCTAGGTTGGTGCAGTTAGATGTGCTTATTGGCTTGACGACTCCACCACAGCGCTTAACTTTGAACTGCCCTGAACCCATCAAACAGGCACAAATATGGAAACAAGGTAGGGGTTCCCATGTCTTAACAGCTTCTAATATATTTCGTTTAGCAGAGTCTATCCAGATCAGTACAAGTTCAGTCGTAAATGACATCGACCGTCTCATCACTGAAATTCGTTCCTCATGATGACCATTCAGAACCATGTTCGACACCCAAACGCCGTTGACCGCAAACTATCAATACCCCAAGAAACACGCCCAAATTCACTCTTGCAAAAGATTTGAAACCGTCTCTAGCGCCTCTACCTCCGATTTTGAAACCCGGCGGCCGGTACCGACGCCAGCGGCTTCCCCAAGTGCACGTCCTGAGCGCTCCAAGTGCATCCGGACCCGACTTTCAATATATGCGCGTCGCTCATTGCGTCGGATAGACTCCTCGCTATTGCCAATGGCATTAACCGTGGGTAGAGTTTGCAGTTTTGGTCGGAGCTGCGCGACCATTGCGCGGAGGGCCGGAAGCTGGGAAAGGATAAAGGTCGTGTTCGTGGTCAAGGCATTGCCTCCTCCAACATTCAGCATCTTCGCTGCAGGGTCGTTTGTCAAAAACGAGAGGTCAAGATTGGCTTTCGTTTCCGAAGCTTGCGGTGCGGAACCGGCGACCTCGGTGGCGGATTGCTGGACATTGGACAAAACGGCGCGTAGCTGGGAAAGAATGGCCTCGTTTTGCGCGTATTCGTGCTTGAGCGCACGCTGGAGTTTTCGCGTCTCTCGGAGCTTTCTGCGTAGGAGATCGATGGATTCAGGCGTCGGTGCATCGGGATCATTAGAGAGTGACAGGTTCTTGCTCCGAAGTCAGCGACAGAGAGTAACGCGGAAAAAGCACCGTACAGAGGATACTCACCGCGTAATGGTCTAGTCGCAACCAATTCACCAAATCCTCCGGCACGGTGAGAATATTCCTCAGCACGTAGATTTCAAATTTATCAAACGATTTATCCACCGAGGCCTCAAGCAGGGTCTCGAGCTGATGCAAGCCATTCTCAATCTCAAGTTTAGCTTCTGGGTACTGGACATTGCCGTCCGCGTCTGTATCGGGTATTGTAGACGCGTTCTTATCATGGCTGAATCCAAGGCGTTCAGGCGGCGTGGACAGCAGGCCGGACTCAAGACTCGATATAGCTTGGTAGATGAGGTTATTAATCGAATTGATGATATCGTCGATCAGAGACTGGCCGAAGATAGTTGTGAGTTGATGGCCGAATATTCAGGATCGTGCTGAGCAGAAGAAATTGCAACGCACCAGAGGAGTGTAACTGAAATGCTCAGTGAGCAATGCTGTCGCTGCATCGTTCATCTTGCTCTCTGTTGAGCCATCACCTGGGGTTTCGCGTTGTAAGAGGATCACATGTTTGGTAGGTGAGGAGCACGCGTCTTAGGCCAAACCGGTCGTAAATACAGTAATATGACCGTAATTTTGTACAAATGAATATTGTGATTGGTCAGATGTCAATTTCTCATAGGGATTCGTGTAATAATCGAATACATGCTATGTTTCTGTAAGCCCAATTAGCCCTACAAAAGAGGACTACGATCGATATTGCTCTGCGTCGAGTCGTTGACATCAAGACGTAAAATTAGTTCCTTGTTGGATAAATCAAAGTCCGCCGAACAATTGTGTTCGTTCATTCTGACTAGTAATACTAAATACAAGATGCTTAGAAGGCAAAAGCGATTGCCACCAAAGAAACCAAACCCAGGAGCGAAGTACTCGGCAAATGCCGGAAGCCCGCGTCAAGACTGAGTGTCTCTGGCGGAGGAGCAGAGGTTTCCGCGGAGGCGGTGTCGAGGGTGGTGGCGGCAGCATCCGCCGAGCCATCCGACGACGAGGAGCTTGTGTCAGTCGGCGCACTCTCTGCAGACGATGTGCTCGAGCTGGAAGTTTCACTGCTAGAGGCGGCGGAGTCAGAGGACGACGCTCCCATGGCCAGGCTCTTGAAATTCGTGAAGCTCTTCTCGCCAGTCTCAGCGCTGTGCGGTTACAGAGTCAGCATATGGTCAAGGTTCAAAAGAATTGGTGGATACGCCTTACGCGTTAATGGCGAACACCATGCCGTTCTCACAGTGCTGTCCTTGGCTGCAGTAAGCCCAGATAGGCTTGGTGTCGTTCACTCGGATAGAAAACACAGGGAGCTCCGCCGCGTCCTCAGCGACTGGCATATAGCCGGAGTGGAAGCCCGCCGCATCCGGCTTGGTCTCGCTGATTGGCAAGCAAGGATTGTCAAAGGTTGACTGGACCACGGAGTGGTTCTGTTCACATTGTCAGTCGCTCATGTCCGAGTCGAATATTTATTCGATTGGCGATCCTGACCTTCGGGTAGAATTGGAACTGGACGATGTCTCCCACATCGGCCTTAACATTCTCGGGGGAAAACAGCAGCTCTCCGTTCCAGCCGACTTTGACGACGTGGACTTTGACCATGCCCTCCGCCTGCGCCTGCGCGAAGGCAGCGAGGGACGATACCGACAAAAGGAGGCCAGAAATGAACGAACGCATCTTGTCGTCGGGTAGAAATGTAAGCTAATGTGGAAAGATTTCAATCAACGATCGAATTGAACAATCAAAGAGCGACCAGCGCTGACACGAAAAGAACGTGAACAAAAATGAAGTCAATTGATCCACGAGAATGACTTAGGAAGACATCAGGAGGAAAGCAGGGTGGGAGTCGACGAATGTATATACAAGCTCCATGATTGTCCATTCCCAGCGATCCAGCCCTTGGAGGCGCAGTGCAGCAGCATAAAACACAGCCAAGAAGATCGTTTACCCAACGTAGAACCAAATCAGCTGTCAAACATTAGAAGCACGTTCCAGGGAGTTCTCCGATTCGACGTTGATGGTTCGGTGGGCATGTCGTGGGATGGTGCATAAAGTGGCCCAGACGGTCTTCGTCGCAGGTTCTCCGCATTAGTGTTTGGGCCATCGGGTCTAGTTCCTACACTAGGACAGTTGGTGCACGAGCCAATTCATGCACCCCTCAGGATCGTGTTCAAGAAACTTTCGATTTTATGCGACTCCTGAAAACATTGTCGATCATGATTCATGAACCCAGCGCGTAATTAGGGTATCCTGATACACATCATTACATGCATACGAGATCACGTTGATCAAGAATTTCGAGCTCCTGAGAGTTTACCCCAGACAGTGGCGTTTCGCAATGCAATTTGAGAATAATCAGATCCGCAGCGAGTCTCGGATCCTCGCATTTCAAGCACAAACTCATGCAAAAATTACTGTATATAGGGAGTACAGAGGTGATCGCATAGCGCACCAGGCACTTGGATGCTGTCGCAATGAAACGCTGCCTCAGTCAAAGAATCGGAGATTTGAAACAAACTCAGAAGTCCATGAGTAATTGGGGTGCTAGTTTTTCGAGATCTTCAACCTGCAAGCCGTCAAGATGCGAACTCGAGCAATTGGTTTTGAAACACGCAAGTGTTTACCTCTAGGAATCCATCTGCCACTGACCGTCCACCGCCCCCAGCATCTGCATTCCCCTGTCCCTGAGTCTTTTCATATGCCGCTCGAGCCAAAGCTTCTCGAACGAAGATATCGATATACTTTGCGACCACAGCGTTGGCATCTTGAGCGATTCTTGTTTTCTCATTCTGAAAGTGGTGATGCAGTAGTTTGGTCAGCAGTTTCTCCGGGATAGCCGGCTCACCGGTCTCGATATTCCGGGCGCGGTCATTCGTAACGATTTCGGCCAGGATATAATCTGGCTCCTCCGAGGGCGAACGTGGTCGATCGGGAGACTCGGTGCTGGACCCCTCCGCATCCGAGATTTCTTGCACCGAAGAGCCTGATTCTGAGGAGATAGACGCGGCTCGTGTCTCTCTGGACTTTTGCCCTGCTTTCGATTTGGACATGGCGCTGGAGCTGCCCGATTGTCTTCGTGTAGAGTCTTTCGTCCTGGTCGTCTTTGGCGTTGCTGAAGTGGACGCCTCACCGCCGGCAGTTTGTCGGCTTGGAGGTTTGAAAGGTAATCGTTTTCGTTTCTGGAGCATTTCTGGCGCCATTATCACCCGAATCGCTGGTTGTACTCAGGTTAGTCTTGCAGTCGATCCTGGACGCGGATCAAGGCATACCTTATTCCAGTTGGCGAACGCGCAACATTACGAAACGAAACCGTTATATTTCACTAACCAAATCAGTAATCATACTTCACCAATTCCCGTATTTTGCCCTTTCACTGCTCACCCAACCTCATATTCCTTCGACTCTCCCAAAAACAGATATTGTGAACAGTGAAAATTTACTTGTGAAGATGGTGCTTCCAGTGAATTGTGCCATCATGTGATCTCTCTTAAGTATACGAGTGGAGCAGTGCTTCCATATTCACGCGCATAAAGGGGCATCTAATCGCCGAGGAATCCTGAACTTCTTCATCTCTCGGACAAGCCGCGCTTAGAACGCCAGCCTCTCTCTGCAAGCACAGCTGCCGCAGTAAAAGCCGCTCAAAATAAGTCTGTCTTCAGGTGCAGGGCTGCAAGGCAACCCCTACTCATGTAGGGTTGGCCTTGTAGCCCTACTGCTACTATCTATCACCAAATGAAAGCTGGGACTGTTCATAATTCCATTGTTCTATCTGATCAAGTTGTCTCTTGTCCTCTGAGGAGACATTTGCTTGAAATTAGTCCTCATTCATTAAGCTCAGAAAGAACTACATTTGCATTTCCGATGAATAAACAGAAGGACCATAAAACACCACTCCAGCTCTGGAGATGTATGACTTGCTGCTTATCGATTCTGTCAATGCCTTCTGGCGACGCACAAGTTAGGGGCACATACATGTTCTGATCATCACAACACCAAACTCAGCTGGAGGACAGCAATGGTGCTCCATCAGTCTTTGTCTTTGCCGGCGGTTCGGGGTGTTCAGCGTGCGGACTGCGGTGGGGTCATCTCTAACGCCTCAGTGAGGGTTGTCATGCGGTTCTGGCCGAAACGGAACATGGCGGCTTCGATCACCTTCTCACGGATGGCATTGTACTTCAAGCGCAACACGTTCCTGAGCTTGACTCGGGTTTCTTGTCGTGAAGACGACCGCTCGACGGACGCGATGGCTTGGCTCGCCGTCGTGAGGTGGTACGCAAAATGCGAGTCGTCCAACGTCTGGAACTTAACAATACCCTCGCCAGCGGGAAGGTCGAAGGAATGCTGGACGGCCTTCACGAGCTCGGTGACGACACTTTCATTTCGATGCCGGTTCACCGTTCCTTCGAGCCCCGAAACAGTAAGCACGAAGGACGGCTCGTTGGAAAGGAAACCACAGAACGTTGTGGCGGGCAGGATGATGACGCGGATGCAACTGTGATGGCAGTTATATATGTGAGACAGCCACCGGACAAATTCCTTCGTTGCGGCCGATCCCTCCACCGCATTAGGATCCTGTGTCAACGAGTGAGCAACAGTCTTACCAAATTGAATTGTTAGCCACTGACGTAGGTTGAAGGCACTGCCAGTTCAAACACCACCGGCGAACTGTTATGGATGCGAGTCCGGGCAGGCTCAACAGCAGAGGGTTTGTCGGAACGATCGAGGCGCTTGACATTTTGCCCAGACATATTCTGTACCGAAGCCAGACCTGTCACAGACTCGGCCCGAACTGATTGATTGGACGTAGGGGAAGGAGGAGCCGGCGCCACACTGATCTCCGGGAGCATGCTCGGATTCATGATTGCTGAAGAGAAATGTCAGTTGAGCAATGCCCCAAGAACACGGCACAAAAGCATACACAAGACTTTTGAAGAAGCGCTCTGAGGCTTGATCAGTTCACAATGAATGTCAACGGATTTGATGATGACGCATATCTCAAAATGAGAGAGAGCCATGAGCATAATGAGCATAATTTTCACATTGATATACCGTGGAGCGGGTCCTGTCGCTGAGTCGTCTGCCAGCATCGCGGGATTGGAGAGATCTCGCATGGTTGAGCAGTGGGGAAGCACTATGGCAACTGCTTCTCGGCGTGGTATTCTTTGATTCATAGCGTTATTGTAAAGGTGTTAATGAGTAGTACACAGTTCAATGCAGGAATTCAATCAGATCTTGCTTTATTGCCTGTTGTCAAGAGATAGTAAGGATCATGGACAGTCCTGACAGCCCTGCGAAGGTAGACAACATAGTCTAGAGAGAAGCAGGTGAATATCGATATCACAAAGAGAGACAAGAACATTGTTCTGGCATGAAAATAAGAATCCAGAGTTCTCGGAATTGAACATAAGCCGCTTCACTTATGAACAAAGAACTTCGAAACCCTGGTATCTCGCTTGAAAAGAGGGAGCCACCATAGCAAATATGAATCAAGCACGCAAGGCAAAAGTCATCAGAATCGTAGGCGTCATGATCAACATGAAAAGGCTCATTGGTGTTATAAACTCGTGACTTCGTTATGTTCTCATACCATTACTCTCTGATCAAAGGTAGATTTTAACCTGTAGGCCCTCAGACTGCAGATTCCCCGGACGCGGTAGGAAGAGGTCATGCTTCATGTCGATATCATCCTCTCGTGTGGTATCGAATATCTCAATGTGCTGGAACCAGCGGAAGAACGTAGAGAGTGTGATAAAAAGCTCGGCGCGAGCAAGGCTGTAGTTTTGAATACTGCGGTTAGGTCACACCAAGCCACAAATACGGTATATGGGTGGAAAGAAGAACGTACTTCATTCCTACACATTGTCGTGACCCTCGTGAGAACGCAACCATGTATTTCTCTAGACGACGACGTTCGACTGGGTCGAGCCATCTCTCGGGAATGAACTTGTGCGAGTGTGGAAAGATGGATTCGTCGTGATGCTGGATGTAAGCTGTCATGGAGACGGGAGTCTGCATAGAAGGCAGGCCCATTTTATCAGCTAAAAGAAGACCTTGAAGCAAAGCAGGCCAACTTACGCCTGGCGGGATGGTGTACTCTGCATATCGGAGTGTTTCCGTTGGAGCGATTCGCTGCAGCCGTGTTCCGACACCATAGGAGAGGCTAGATTAATGAGTACCTGCTCTTTTCTATTTGTCGGGTACCTCTGCTGTCGTGGGCCACTTACCGTAATCCCTCTAGCACAACAGACGACTACCGGAAAGGTTAACAAAGAGCCTATTAACGAAGGGAGCAAACATACCAGGTAGGGCAATTTCTCCAATTCGCACAAGGGTATCGTGGCCTTTCGATCTGGATTTAGATGGTCAAGCTCTTCCCGTAGCTTCTGCAGCTTGTCTGGATTATCCAGCAAGTGGAAGCAGATCACTTCCAACGCGTGTGCGGTGGTCTCAGTCCCAGCTCCCACGATAGACTGACATTCTTCAGACAAACGGGCAAAGCTCTTCTCCTCGGGCGGCAGATTCGCATCAAGCAGCTCATGAAACAAAGTTGGCAAGGTGGACATCTTTTGTTTCGCTTTCTCGATCGACCGTTCCTTGTCATTCATAATCTCTCGAATCTTAGCTTCGCAGGCCTTGTAATAACCTAGAACCATGCCCATGCCTGGATCAGCAACTGCGACCCACGACGGTGGAATCGCCTTGAGAGTCGGCAAGATCCAGGGGACGTATTTGGCGGCAATTCCATACTCGGGTACTGAGCGGACTGTTCTGTGCCAGTGCGGAGCCCACTCCGGTTTCCCGAGGTAGTTGTAGCTCTCCGTCAAAATGTACTCTGTCAGTACGTCTGTGACAAGGCAAGAGAAGCCTCTAGCCAGTGGAATCGGTTCACCAGCACGAGCAAAATCCTCCGAACGCTCACAAAGCCGCCGGGAAAGATGCTGAATAACTGGCTCCAGTCGTAAAATTCGTTGTCTGGAGAAGAAAGGATTTATGGCCGCCCGACGGATACGGTGAAGATCATGTTTCTCTGTGCCAAATGTAGATTTGTGGAGGTCAAATATGTTCAGCAGGAAACGCGACTTGTCCCTTGGAGAGTGTTGGGAGTACAGCGTTTCGTAGAATGCTGGATCGTTTACATGGAGCTCGTACGGACTAATGCGGATGATGGGACCTAATCTTCCTGTTAATGGCGTACCAGTGCGCTATGCGTCGAGGACTATACCATATTGTTTGTGCAACTCCTTTATTTTAAAAGTGTACTGCCCGCGCCGCACCACATCATAATAGAATTCGTACAGCAGTGTCGCTGCGGCGAGTTTTGGGCCAGGGAACTTGGACAACGGCGAGAAGTATAGTCGATACACCACCAAGCCTGTGACGTACAGTACAAGTACGATCACAGCATATACCCAGCCGGCTTGTATCCGAGCTAGCAAAGATTCCATGATGTGTGCTCCTCCCAGAACTCTTCTCGTGGTCTGCAACTGATTGCAGAAGCATATGATACCTCTCAGATATTCCCAGAAACGTGCAGCTGCTGCCGCAGTTGAGTTCTGAATCTTCTAATCGTCCTTCAGCGTTCCCTCTTTGACCGATGCTTGCAGGATGACTTACAGTACTTGGTTGATTGTCCACACTGTCTTCAACAGCTGCTATCGAAGGTACAGAATATATACCCAGGTAAAAAAAAATGGTGGCTCAGGGAATCAAACGGCAGGGAAAAGCCGCCAAGATGATCTACAGTTATCAACGCCATCTTCCCCAAGTCCGTCTCCTCACAAGGGTGGATTCAACCAAATGCATGATGATGTCGGCATCGTGATCCCAGGCGCTCATGGTCATTCACCATCTCCACGGCACGAGGACTCGTTGCAGGACATCATCCAATCATCATCTGGAATTTTTGTGCAGCTAGTCCTATCGCCGTTATCGGGCACGGGTAAATGAGGACGCTAACTCTATTATGGTAAAGTATCTGGCATGCCCTAACTTTCTGCAGAAACAGGCGTGCATGTGTGTTGGGACCGGCATTCCGTTCCTTCACACAGAGAGAAAATTCACAAAAGCAGGATTCGATGAAATTGATGCAATACTGGTTCAATAAACAGTTTCCTGCCATCGAAGGGATCGCGCAGATCAATGGAAGCTTTGGATCTTTTTAGAATCGTGGACATACAAATTTCACCGTTCGGCCGGATTAATCGCGAATATTGAATGCATTGGTGACAATGCTTAGTATGTTCCAGCCCCTCGCTAGCAGGGGTTCTGTTCATTGACACTGACAAATACCGTTGCCACGTATCATCAACGATCCATCAAAGCGATCCTGACCTTGAGGATAGCTGTGGGAATTTGGCTTCAAAATGAAAGACTTTTTGAGCCCATATGGGCATGGCGATTCTATGGTAAAACGTCTATCTCATACACGTACATCACTTCACGAGATCACAGAACCAGCTTCAGCCTCCTTTTGGTTCTCTTCCGTACCCGACCGCGCCGGGATCGCTGTGTGGAAACGCTGGAGCACGGCCTCCAGTTCCCGCAGAAATCGGCTGTTCTCTTCTTCTGTTCCCACCGTAACACGCAAACAGCCCTCGCAGCCGTATTCCTTGCCCCGGAAGCGCACAACGACTCCCTTCTCTGCTGCCATAGCTTCGTATGTCGCCAATGCTGTGACATTATCAGGTCTCCCACCTTGACTGGCTGGTTTATCAAGAATTTCCACGAGGAGGAAATTGGCGTCGAGACCTCCTCGGATTCGACCTACGCCGGGAATTTTGGGCAATTCCTGAAGTAGTCGGTCACGTTGCTTAAGAATCTTCTCTCGGTTTGCGTGCATCACGGCCAAGTTCTTTGGAGAGAGCGCAGCTTGGGCCAGCGCGCTCGTTGGGCTGGAAATGTTGTAGGGAGCCTTCATACTGTTAAGCAGACGAGCAATCTCTGGACTCGTAAATGCAGCACCCAGTCGAATCCCGGCCAACCCAAATGCCTTGCTTAGAGTTTGCATCACAACCAAGTTCGGCCACTCCGTGACCCATTCCGCGAGACTGGAACCTTCCGGCGCGAAGTCAATGTACGCCTCATCCACCACCACGACACCGTTCCATGTTGGATGTTCCAGCACTTTCTGAATGTCTTCCTTCGCAATCAGACTCGCCGTAGGATTGCCCGGCGAGCAGACGTAGACAATCTTAATCGTCGGGTCCTTGGCCAATGTCTCATTAATCTGATCTGGTTGTAACTTGAACCCATTCTCCACATCCAATGGCACCTTCACGATCCCTACGTCGTTCACGTCCGCACTAACCGTGTACATGCCATACGTTGGTGGGCAGGTAAGGATCTTGTCGCGACCCGGGACGCAGAAGACCCGGAGAAGCGCGTCAATCGCCTCATCCGATCCCACCCCTACAAATAGGTTCTCTGCGGTGAGATCTTTCTGTGAGTGCACCTTTGTGTTTCGCAAACGGCATAGGAGATTTTTCAGATCAACCTGATGACTGTCATGAGCTCTCACAATCAGTATATCGTACACTCCCACCTCTGTTATTTTCCACCTGCGGCATACTTACGGATCAGGGTACCGGTTCAAGCCCAAGAAATCAATTCCCGAACTGCCGTCATCTGTTGATCCCTCCAATTTCCCGTCCTTTGTCAATGCAAGACCTGGCCCGTAGGAATTCTCGTTGGCGTCGAGCAAGACATTTGTGCCATCGTCTTTGTAGTCACTGTTGACGAGGGGTTAGTGTCTCGGAACATTTTTGAAACGATCTAACTTGGAACAAACGAACTCTCTTGCACATCGATATGGCTGCAATTTCAAGATATTCGGCCGCGCGCAAGTCGCCAAATCGAACGCCGATTTTCTTTGAGCCATTGTGTTTCGGTATGTTGTTGTAGTGGGCAGGACATCTAACTCTTCTTGAATTTATGACGATCGGCTTTGCATGCGAGATGACTCAATCCAAATTTCCAAAATTGCCGTTACCGGTAATGAAAATACCGCATGTGAATTGCGAATTGTAAAATAATTTGCAAATTTCGGAGCATCAGAAATAATGATGGATGGCACAGGGTATTCTTGAGATCAATTTCTAGTCCTGTTCATGTTAATAGTACCATCGTCTTCTGTATTGTACATATCAGACAATTCAAGGTCAACCATAACCCGGATATGCACTCTATGTACAGCGAGACCGAAATCAATGCCCATAACGCCACAGATGCTTTATCCACAGTCATCCGCGTATCATGTTTATGACCTTTCCCCGAAAAATGAAAAGAAAGACGAAGGTGGGATTGAGAGGGGAGATTGCTTAGGATTTCGTCTCCGTCTGCGTCTGCACTGCCTTCTTTGAATTGAGGTACTTGTCGCGTTTCTCACGGACATATCGCCATGTCCGGCTCAGACCAGCCGTCAATCCGCCCTTGATGCTTTGCACGGTACTGGGCCAACGGATGGTTCTCCGGATGGCTTCTTGCAGTTCCTCTTTCAAATGCTCGTCCGCGGCAATTCGCTGTTCAAATGGACCCCCCTGTCGACGATGAACTCTCTCCGGATCTTCATCTTTCGACTCTTCCATCATCCGCAAGAACTCCGCTCGCGGGATTTCGTATCGGGCCTGATACTGGAAGTACAACCGCTCACGGAATGCCTTGGGAAGTCGCCGCACCATATTTCCCCGCTTCACAGGATCCATATCCTGGTTCAACTTCACATTCGCCTCTGGATCGTCTATCCAGTCCGGCCGTGAACAGCGAGGATCATTGAAGGTGCAGTTAGGCAAGGTTTCGATCAATGGGGCATATAGCCGCCGGAAATAGTCCATTTGACTTGAGACGATGTTATTAACCTTGCGCGGATCTTCTGTTGGGAACCACATGCGCAAATCACCCATGTAGCTGATCCCGGCAATTGTACTGTACAGTTGGAATTCGGTGAACTCTTCCGGCAACAGGAGCAAAGCCAGGCGCAGTGCTGAAATCAGGTTCACCTGATTTGCCAGGCGCACACTGGGATGATCCCGGAGAATCTTGACCGGTTTTTGCAGACGACCTGCGAGATAAAGCGTGTTCCATTGGCTGAGATCTTTGCACAAAGTGTCGATATTGACCACGCCGTACTTGATCAGAGTTCCGTTTACGGTGACGAAAGGGTTGAAATACACCCCTGCGCCCCATCTATCTTGTACTTGACTGACCGCATAAGAACCCAATGATCCTAAGGCGGAATAGTGATCTCGATGTTGCGCCAAATTCAACGAGTGCCAATGTTGACTATGAGACACTCCAAATATGAAGTCAATCATCCTCCCCTTTCCTTGTTGCATATTCTGGATTGCCGTTGGAGGCGACGGGTGCGTGGAGGTGGGACTCGCCGGAGCGGATGTTTGCGAGAACACGCCTGACCCGTAGGCAAAGGCATATCTAATAGGAGCGCGGAACTGCCAGAGGATTTGGCGCAGTGCCTCCTTGAATTCTGCATTGATGATCAGGTGCTGGTTGACACCAAAGTCTCTCGACGGCAGCTGCGAGAAGTTGGAAATTGACAGGTCCGGTTCCTCATCCCAATCAGGTGCTCTCAATGATGACGCTGTAGAGAATTTTGCGGAGATGTCACGGTGCCGAACAGTTCGGCGGTGTACTCTCAAGTTTCCGAGGTGCGGTAATGATGCATTGTAAAAGGTACGTCGCTGGAATGGATATGTTGGGCAATACACGCAATGCCGAGAATGCGATAGTCTTGAAATACAAGTCTCTATAGCACGACCTCCGGGCCGACGTTGGCGAGGTAATGTCTGCACTCAACGGTCAGCCATATCCATTGCCGGACCTTCCATATGCGCTCACATTAAGTTGTTGCATATCGAATGTACAGGGCTGTAGTCGGACAATTGAATCGATCTACGGGCGCAAAAACGGATTGGACATGATGTGTATAACAACGAAATTAGATGCCCAGAGGTGCAAACAACGAAGATTCCGGGCCAATGTGCAGTACCGCAAGAGTACTGTACTCGTAGAATCGCCATGGAACACCCAGAGAATTTCCGGATGACGTTTCGGCGATCGGAAAATCTTCATTGCGAGCAGCAAGCCACAGGCGAAGCCACACCGAATATTACTTAATATAAACTCAGAAAGTCACGTGAGATTTTATCACGTGATAATTTCTCGGCGCGTTCCGTCACGCGCTCCCAAAACAATGGAGTAAACAAGCCGCAAGGGATTCCAAACAGACACTGCGCGCGTGTTGAAGAACAAAAAGTAACTTCTATGTTTTCTTCGTTCATGATCGAGTTTCTTCTTGCGCGCACAACTCACAACCATACAATTGACGCCAACGGGCGACGGAATGGAGACTTTTGCCGCTCGCCTTGCGAGCTTTGACACCGTCTTGTCAATTGGCAGGTCACGGTCGTCAAGCTCCAAGAGCAATCGCATTATCTCATGGCCACATAGCAAACCATCTCCGGCAGAGGTATTTTCGATACTCACTTACTTTTTGATCACGCTGACCGTTGCGGCGTAGTTGGCACATGCGGGATTCTATTACAAACCTTACGAGACAAATCCTGATAATACGATATGTTTTCTATGCGGCAGAGGCTTGGATGGTTGGGAAGAGGAGGACAATCCGATTGCGGAGCACTTGAAACATTCTCCAGACTGTGGCTGGGCGATCATGATGGATATTCAACAGCGTAGCTCTAATCCGGCTGAGATCCAAGATCCCACGAGTGATCGGATCGCCGAAGCAAGACGGGCTACTTTCATGGCAGGATGGCCGCATGAAGGGAAAAAAGGTTGGATTTGTCAATCCGATAAAGTAAGTGTTGACAGCGAGGAACACCGCATTTTGTCAAGGCTGACAGTGTAATCAGATGGTGGCCGCTGGATGGTACTTTTGTCCACACGAGGATAGTCCAGACTTGGCAGCCTGTGCGTACTGTAAGCTGTCTCTGGACGGCTGGGAGCCGACAGATGATCCTTTGTGAGTGCCATTGTATTTGACGTGTGAGGTCCCAAGCTGACGTGCCTAGTGAGGAACATTATCGCCGGTCTGCGGATTGCTCATTTTTCGTGTTCGCGCTTTCATCGCGCAAGTCGTCGAAGAGTTCGAGGTCCAAGAAGTCGCGCTCGTCAAAATCTTCTCGCCTATCCACTCAGTCGACTGCCTCAGTAGATTCGGAAGCAAGTTCCATCACCGAAGATACGCTGGATACGAGCATTTCATCTCAATCAACGGGGAAGTCTTCAAAGGGAAGCAAACGAGCTGCGACATCGAAGAGAAAGAAAACGAAAAAGGACGATTCGAGTGAAGCGAGCATTCAGATGGAACCAGAGACCCTGGAGGAAAGTAAATCAGCGGAAACCGTTAAGGCGACTCGAGCGACGCGAGGCAAAAAGCGAGCTAGTGAGGATGTCGTTGAATACGTCCCGGCGCAGACAATACAGGAGCCATCACCAGTTCCTGAAGGGCCGCCGCGGAAGAGACGAGCGACTCGATCGCAGAGCAGCGCTGTGAAAGAAATGGAAAGGGACAATGCAAAACAAGGTACCCCAGATGACACATCACTAGACGAGGACGTCCCACCTGCCAAACAAGCGAAGGGCCGCAGAGGCTCGAAGAGGAGCAGCATCGCGACGACGAACAGGACTACCGTTATTTCGACCGCAACAAAGGCTTCCCTTCGGAACCGTATACCTGATGACTCCGAGTTGGAAGAAGCCTTGGAGGCCGATCTTGAGCGTGACATGAGCGATGACGAGCCATTTGAATTTCAGTACAAGGATAGCAACGCAGAGAAGGCCCGCAAAGAATCTGTCTCGGCGTCAGTAGCATTGACAAGAGCGTCCCGTCCAGCTGAAAAGGAGGTGCAGAAGACTTACGATGCTCGAGAAAATGGTTTCGCCAGCGAGGAAGACCCAGACGTCGTGAAGTCGACGAAGATGAAAGCACGAAAACAGACAAGCAGGAAGGCCGCAACTAAGAAGTCCAAGAAAGACATCACACCTGAACCGGAATTGGGATCGAGACCTGAACCAGAGCCTGCGGAGGAACCTGAATTTGTGGATGATCATCAAGTAGACGATTACCAAGTGGACGAAACGCCCTCAGAGTCCAGAGCAGCCGCCATTGAGACTGAAGATGAGTTCGATGATAACTCCAATGAAGTGGCAGTTGCATCTCCACCCAAGGAAGAACCCGTTAAAAAACGTGCTCCTTCGAAAGCAAAGAAGCCCGCCAAAGCACCAGTCGAGGAGGATGTTGCTGCTTCCACTAGTCGGGGACATACTCCGATAGAATCTAAACCACGACTCACTAAGAAAACGAGCAAGCTTGGAGATGATTATGAGCAAAATATTGAACAAACGCCGTCCGATAACTCGAAGCGGTCGTCAGGTCGAGTGTCGAATGTTCCCCCTAAAACAGTGCAACGATACAGCGATATACCGCGGGAACAGCAACACACTCAAACTTTGCTGGAATCGATGGCGCAGAACAGGTCCCCCCAGTATCGGGCCGGAACAGCAAGGGTTCAAACTCAACCCGTGACAATACAGGAGACCACACCATCCCCATCACCGCAGTCCTCTGACGCCGAGAATCAACCACCGTCGTCAAGGCCATCTGCCACTAGGCCTCCGTTGATGTCCCCATCAAGGTCACAAACTGCTCGTGTACCTTTAGCAGCAAGCACACCAGCACAGTCACCATCCAAGCGGAGGCCAGATGCGGGACAACTAACAACCACCTTCCCATGGACACCAGTCGATGTCGACGAGCTCCTCTTCGGTGATTCTGGAGATAAGGAAAATAATGACCTTAACATTTTTTTTGACGGCGGAAAGGATGCCCTTAGCACTCCCGAAAAGAAGATGACCGTCGAAGAATGGATCAGGTTCAACGCAGAAAGGGCCGCAGAGCAATTACGACGCGAGTGTGAGCGGGTAGTTGGACTCTTTGAGAGAGAGGGAGGAAGGGCTATGAAGGCCTTGGAGGGCATCGAGTGTATTGACTAGAATATTTTCATTTGGGTGGTTTTGGCTAATATGTATATAGCATGAGTTGTTTTGCTTTGTATGGAGTTGGGGAATGGGGACTGCTTTTTGAACCTGGAAACTGAAAATCTAAAAAAACACCATAACGCCTTGGGTATATTAAGAGCTTATAATCCAATGAACCAGATCATGTCCAAAGAATCCCAGAACTGATGGAAAAGCCGTCACGAAATGATTCCCAGTCTGCCCTCCCAACCTTCGTTCTCTTCCTTCTTCATCGCTTGGCGCTTCTCTCTGCGCTTCCGTCTCCTCTCTTCCCGTTCTCTCGCTTCCTGTTCCTCACGATCCTTCAAACGAGCACCGACATCTAAATTCCAAGCCTTGCGCTCCTCCTCTTCCTCCTGCCTCTTCTTATGGGCTAGCCACCGTAGCCGATTTCGCACCTCCTCAAGGGTCGCCCGCTTAACCTCGCCACTCTGCCCGGTGGCGAACAAGTGCTGCTTGCTGTTCAGATGTTCCACGAGCTGGATATTGTCCTTGAACGTCAAGTCACAGTCCGGGCAGTAGAATCCAGCACCGCGACCACGTTTGCCGACGGCCGCCCCGGCAGGCACGATGGTGGTCTTGCCGATCATTGAGGCCACATCGAGCCGTTGCGCGCGGGCGTTCGTCTGCTCCAGCGAGCTATAATCCACGGGCGCATGCCATTTTTTCCCTAGGAGTTTGGCCTCGTATCGTGCTTTGGCTTCGGCTTTGGCCTTAGCCTCTTCCTCCGCAGCCTTGCGGGCATATTCTTCACGGTCCCAGGTTTTGCGGAAGTCGGTGTCTGATGCGGGTGTTCCGTAGGCGGACTTTCGGTTCGACATGCTTGGCAGTATGTCGATGAGATTTTGAATAGATAGACCGTGGTTGAAATATCGGTCGATTATTGTATTGGCTCGGTTCGAGATGACTTTTGCTGCTAAGAATATGAAGCTTTGGTACACGCAAAGCTGGGTGTTGCGAGGTTTCACTTGCTTTGCATATCAAGCTAGTAATTTTCAGGGAAAGTTTGAGCACAATTACTCCGACACCCAATGAGATAAGCCACAGGTTCGATAATCTTATCGTGATGACGTAATTTTTACGGCTTCTTACGGAACAGTTACAGTAACTAAACTAACTGATTGTGACTATCAAGCTAACTTTAGGCACGGGGATCTCTGGCGGGTCCCGCCCCATGGTCCCTCAGCTGCACCTGGAAGGACATCTGTCGCATTCTCATTTAGCAGCTCACGAGCTTGTAGAAGCAGAATCTCATTGGCACTTCGTGTTGAGGCTTTGCCTCGGAATGTCTTGGTGCCAGTCTGTGACTGCGAGCTCCAATGACCCTGTGCCATGCGATTTTGACCTTAAATAGCCGTCTTGCTGTCGATGTCTGTCGACCAGGCTGAACTGTTTCCTCGGTTCCTGCGCCATTCAGGTCAACATGGACAGCAATACGGAAAATACGGTCGCAGAAAGGCCGTCCCTGAATTTGATGGACCTACCCACAGAATTGCACCTTCACATCTCGTCGTATCTTCCATATCCAGACGCGCTGGCGCTGAAACACACCTGCCGTCACTTCTACTATCTCGTCTATACGGGTGTCCATTTGAAGATCGATTGGCTGGTCTCGAGATTTGAACGGAAGCTCGAGTGTCCTATGGAAAAATGCTCGTTCCGTACGGATGAACAGTTTTGCAATTGGCGAATTAGACGGATTATCGCCAGACGTAGGCGGCATCTTGAGTGCCGACCGGGAAAAGGGGGCTGCATGGTCATCGAGGGTAGGACATGCACGAGAGCCGTGATTCCCTGGTGGATCCGTAGGAACGAGAAGTTGACGATGTTTGGAAGAGGGAATGGATGGCGCGATGAAGGTCAGTTCTACTTGATCCTTGCCCCAAGTTCACAAAACCTAATTGACATCTTCAGTGTTATACATGGGCCTCCATTTCCTCCTGACATACGGGTTCTGGACCTTGATCTCAAGGTATGTGCCGCGGACGACCAGGTAGACCTCTGCTCAATGGACAGCACAGGCTGTTATCTGCGCGAAGGTTCGACTCAAATCACACAGTCCCATAGTAGTTTGGTGCAATCGGTCTCCATGCATATGGATTCAATCTATCGATTGAGCAATGCACTTGAATATATGCCGGGGGCTTAGATTGAGTCTCCTACAGCCGACGCATTCACTATAATCAGCATCGACACTGTTAGTGCTCCTCAAAACATGGAGGCACAACTGCGTGCTGGAACATGTTCTCGGCTAGGTTTCCACTGTTGATATTTTGCCGGAAATATTTTCAAAGCCGCGACGGTACATTAATGTTTACACCATGGAACGCGCGTCAACTGCATTTTTTGCGTGTTGATCTGACGTCATGTCTACGACACAGTCGAACAGATGATGGTGGGTCGTGGAATAATCCTGTTGCTCTGTTGATACTACTCTCACATGGATCATTGCATATACTTGATGACTGCTGTTATAATACTGGTTGAGAATTTTTAATATATAAGTTATACGAACAATCCTGCAAAACCCCCGGTGTTGAACTACAATATCATACGCATCTTATGTCAAGCCAGTGAACCGTTGAATAACCAGAAACAATGTCGACCACCATCAAAACGAGCGCCGGCACGCAGCCAATTGATCCCTACAAGGCAAAGAACTATGAGAATCCGCCTCTGAAGGAAAAAGTCGAGGACCTAGTCAGGTTCATCGAAAGCACGAAATACGGAATGATGACCACCAAAGCATCTGACAGCGATCTGTTGTCCTCGCGATGTATGTCGTTGGCGGCCACGGTACTGCACCACAAGTTCCTTGCGTATATTTTTCAAATAAATTCCGGACTCATACTGATTCTGATCACCGGATTTGATAGGAGCACGGTGGAATCGACCTCATCTTCCACACCAACCTCTTCTCCGGCAAAACGGCGGACCTCAACATCCATCCAACAGAGGTTAACATGTCCTTCCTGGACATAGTGTCCGGATCATGGGCATCGGTGTCTGGCACGGCGAGTCTTTTGTCTGATCCGGCCATTGTTCACAAGTACTACACGCCGGCTCTCCAGGCATGGTTGGGTGACCTAGGTGATGGGGTTCATGACGGCGGCCCCGACGATCCGCGTATCGGCGTGATAAGGCTGGAGGCCAAGTTCGTGACCTACGCGCTCTCCAAGAAGGGAATTATCAGCAAGGCTGTTGAGACGGGAAAGGCGGTGGCCAAGGGCGAGGCACCCTCGATCAGCAGGTTGCGCGAGATCACGGAGGAGGAGTTGGCTCAATGTACGTTTGAACTCTTCATTTCGGGAAATGGTGAGAAAGCAACTCTTGGCTGATCAGTTCCAGGGCGTCAATCACATCCAGAGTAGAGATGTGGTCCTATATCAGCATTGTTTCGAATGCCTCTTGGTCGATGCCAAAGAACAGATCAATGGATTGTTCCTAGTAACATGGCTGGTGATATCCTACCGTGAACTTCTCTTAGACAAACTGTCTGGGTATCTAAATGGATGAAATAAAAAAAAAAAAAAATACTCCAAAACCTCCATTAGCCAAAGACGTCATCATAACCAAAACAGCCCAGGGATAGAATCATATATCGATTATAAGATCAGATCAACCGCAGCGGGAACCGTCCCGGTGCACGGCCATCGTGAAGAAGCATTGCGTTCGACTTTTGCGTGGTCGCCTGCAGCTTGCGATAGGCTTCGCGGATATGTCGCGGCTCGACAGGCGTGCGGCCTTCTTCCGGCGGGTCGAACAGGCCCGTCTCACGCTTTCGTTTTTTCGAGTTGTCCCCATTGCCATTCTCAGAGCCACCTCGACCCTTCTTCTCACGATCCTCTCGTTCTTTGACTTTCAGAGCCTCTTCTGTCAAGGTTTGAACAATCTCGAAGGTAAGGAAACCGAGAATATCCACAATGTCATCGTTAGGTTTGGACTCCGTAATAACGCCAAATCCGGCCCATTCGCGGAATCGCTTGCTCTTGCGGAAGGTAAAGGACGCTTGTCGACAATCAGACCAAAAGACGTATTCTTCCTTAGTCATGTTCTTGGTCCTCTCATCCGCCGTTGCCAGACGTTGTAGCGTCGCATAGTTTTGCTCCTCTTCTTCCTCATCCTCCTCGTCTTCTCGCTCCGGTACTTGAACAGAGTAGAAGCTGTTAACATCCCATGCTAGACCAACTTTAGCTCTCTTCGTCTTCGGCTTCGCAGCAACATCTTGAGGGCCAGCAACAACCGCCCCCGCCAGCGGATCATCAGCCGCCGCAAAGTCAGTTGCATCGGCACCAGCCTTGTCATCAGAATCCTTTACGTTCTTTCTCACATCCTTCCAGGAGAGGAATGTGCGGAGCCGGGAAACCTTGGCCTTATCATGGCGGATCAAGAAGATAAGATCGTCGGTAGAGATAGAACGATTGCCTCGCCGATTAGCAAGTGCAGTACTTCGAATGAGCTTCCTCTGCATTAGCGCTCATTTGTGGAACCGTGATGAGTGCTGGCAACCAACCATTTCAATAACTTGCTGTCGGACAATCTCTTCGATTAATGTGGTTGTTTCTGTCGATGGCTCGGCCGTTTCGCCTGAGACGAACATCATCTGTCGACAGATTCCAATCGTTAGCCTCTTTCTGAACAGCTCATTGGCCACGTCGTTCTCTCGCTTCGCTGCAGAGACACCCTTGTGTTTGCGTCCAGCAGAAGAGTCCGGTTTCAGTCGGGCCATGATGTCCCGGGTTTAAACAGGAGTAAGAAAGCCGTGTTCAACATGAAGGGTGTTGGACTCCCATGAACGAGCAGTGAATGCAGCCAACCGAGTGAATGGACCAGGAGCATATTCACCACACAGTAGCTTCAACAATAGTCGGAATGACAGGATTCAGAAATCCCAAGTGAAAACAGACAAACTTCGGCTCGAGACTTTGAAGTCCACATATTGACCATGAGGGAATGCGCCTTATCAAATAGGGGTACTGCATTGGTGTCTGGCAAAGTGAATAAGTCGTACCTGTTGGATTTCTTGCCGGTACTTGGGAAATCGGTCGCTGGTCGCCATGGTGCCGACTTCGAATATTGATGCCAATTATACATAGAAAGAATAGCTAGAAATCAAGAGGAGCTTCCGTTTAGATGATGAAGAGGAGTAGCCGTTGAGATGCCCTAAGAGCGCCGCCGCGGAGGACGGCCCATCCGAAAGCACTGCGGAAGAATGTTGTTCCGAAGTGCTCCAGGAATTGTACGAAAAACCCACTGCGATCTTCTCCAGGTTCGCATCAACTGGTAAATAGAATCCAGCAAGCACGAATTCCAAGCACATAGCTTCGGGAGGGATTCAAAATGCTGTATCTCATTGGGCTGGGTCTTGCCGACGAAAAGGACATCTCTGTCCGTGGCTTGGAGGTGGTCAAGAATGCAGAGCGGGTTTACCTGGAAGCATACACGAGCATTTTGCTAGTGGACAAGGAGAAACTTGTGCGTGATCTGTGACTTGATAGAAATGATGCACTCAAATTCATGGTGCTAATTGCATTCATGCCCGACAGTAGGAATCTTTCTATGGCCGGCCAGTTATCGTCGCCGACCGTGAGATGGTGGAAAACCGCAGCGATGACATCCTAGCTGGAGCAAAGGATGTAGATGTTGCTTTCCTCGTTGTTGGGGATCCATTTGGGTACGCCTTGCGGCCCGGGATTTGTTTCTTGCATTCTAACCCGTTAGCAGTGCTACGACCCATACAGACCTCGTCTTGCGAGCGCGAGAGCTGGACATCCCGACGAAAACCATCCCCAATGCCTCCATAATGTCTGCCATAGGTTGCACTGGGTTGCAGCTGTACAATTTTGGCCAGACAGTAAGCATGGTGTTTTTCACCGAGACATGGAAACCATCTTCATACTATGACCGCATCAGGGAGAACGTAAAGTTGGGTCTTCATACGCTGGTGCTTCTTGATATCAAGGTCAAGGAGCCGTCATTAGAGGCTCTCGCTCGTGGAAAGATTGTCTACGAACCTCCTCGATACATGACAGTAGCTCAGTGCGCTAGTCAAATGCTCGAGACGGAGGAAGAAAGGCAAGAGGGTGTCTACGGGCCAGACAGTCTTGCAATCGGCGCTGCACGAGTTGGCGCACCTGACCAGAAGCTTGTCGCAGGGACTCTCCAGGAGCTGACAACCGTTGATATGGGACCACCGTTGCATAGTATGGTTCTTGTGGGAAAACGAGCACATGATTTGGAGAGAGATTATGTGCGGCAGTTCGCCTTGAACAAGGTCACTTTCGATGCAGCATGGGCAAAGGGATATGGCACGTCCTAAGATAGATATGGTGCAATATTGAATCTAGAGATATCATCGAGAACAGGAACTCGCCCCGCAAGCGACATGCCTAGTTCAGTTGCTGCAGCCAACAACCGGATATGCTCGACTCTAAGCACGCTTTACTCCAAACAGACTTGCATGGCCATTGTAGCGAGTTGCGATCAGTTCTCTTCACATGCTAATGATTAGGATACCGATGTTCCATCAATTGTCCGTAAACTACGTGTAGTCGATATGCATCCTCCCTGAAATGGCTTCAATCAGGAATCGCTGACTAAGCCTTTAGCTTCCGCTGTCGCACGGAGTCTGGCCAATCAGCTTCACGATCTTTTGCACTTCAGGGATGCACGGTAGAATTGAACAGCGCCCATGCTGTACTCCGTACTCATCCTCAGATGACATTGGGAGGAAAATAGGGACTGGCCACAGGGGCAAGAACAAAGAGAAGCGCTAGTCATGGCTGGAGCCTGATGACATCTTGAATCAAGGATCTAAGTCGGCTCATTCGCGAACTGTCCCAAACGCTAGCTTTCTGAACGGCCAATTCCATCAACAATGGTTGTCTACAAGATCCATGGTTTCCGCTGGGTGCGCGCGAAGCTCCCAATGAGTATTTTGGTCTATGTCGTCCGCAACAACATCGATGATGCAGCGGCCGAGTATATCCAGGAACCAACAACCACACGTGTGCTGCTCGAATCGTTCCAGGAAAAATTCCCAGACATCATGGCCCATCTGCCTGAACTTCATCTCCTGGAGCAGTATGACCCGGAAGATCTCAGTGATGCCGCCGTGAGCCAACCGTATGCCTTCGTTGCGGATCGCGTTGAAATATTACCTGACGATGCGCGGCCGAAAGACGGTCTACATGCGCCCATTGATCCTCCTCCGGACGTGACAATTTCTCAAGAGGTTGTGGATGCTCTTGCGCGCCTACGGGACGTGATAGGGGAACCAGAAGAGAAGATTGGTTGGTGGCTCGTTTACAACGGAGATCCGGTACGATTTCACTCTGATGATGAGGAGGGATACGACAGCGAGGGCGGCGAATCGCGCTCGGTCACGTCAGAAGAGCCTTCTGTAAGTGTATATCCTCTAACAACCTACATGCTTAACTATGCTGATGAGTTGCAGCCTGAGCCAACGACGATTCAGACATTGAGAAGGAAGATTTCATCGTGGTTCGTCGGCGAGCAGTAGAAAATGTCAGCATCTAAACTGCGGAGTATTAGCGTTATGCAGAAAATGCCACTTAATTCAGGGAACGTTGCTGAGTTTGTTGCACCGGAACAATTCTTTGTAGCTACATCGCAGGGAAACGCGTTCGGACTCAGCAATCTGAATATGTCTTTATTCGGCGCTTTTAGAGTATGAACATGCACTACAAGCTAGGTTCAGCTTCCTCGGATGCGGCGTCGGCCACCGAATTTTGACGGCAAGGATCCCGTAAATGCAAACGCAGACCTGAATCAGGGTAACTTGACCCTTCTCACAATCACCTCAAATCTTATGCATGGAGTCGTACAATACAATACGGGGACACTCAGTGCACACAGCCTCGTTCACATGGGGCACAAATACATTATCACACACAACGCTGGTGCGGTGAAATGCGAGAATGTGGAACGCTCAACAGTGGCGTGTAGTCTGGTAGTTACCAAAGTTATTCAAGCAGGACAACTGCTTATAAGGCTTGCCATTTTCGTCAAAGGTAGGTACTAATCAACTATTAAGTAACTAAGTTCTAGCTTTGCATGAAAAAATGCAAGAAAATTCAGTTTTTGCAGAAAATTAGTGAGCAGCTGTAGCTTTGAACTAGCGGGGGTGTTCTCCACACCCGGACATCGTCCCTGGCTCCGGTTCGAGGCCCTGAGCTGCGACGGGAGACTACAGTACTTGCTGCAGCTCGGTGCGGACTAGCGGAAGATAATCACAACATTTCCGCTGCAGAATCGCTCTGCCCATTTTACAAACCGCGTGGAGAGCGGCTCATCCGAGGCTGACAGGGGACTGATGCGACGCTTGCTCCTTTGTGACTTTTGACGGGATGGTGCTCTCATTCATCCTCGTTCAGAATCGCCAGTGCGTGCCCATCGCAGAGAATATTACCAGCATCGGACTAATGCAAAGCATTGCGACAGAGGCAAGACGCGTCTGGCCAAGTGGTATGCACCATATAGTGTGAGTAATCTGACCGGTTGCTTCGAGTAGACAATATCTTCGGAATACTAATGGAGGCTGCTTCTTGACGTTTAGGATGATGAGAAAGTGAAACTCAAGGGCGAGGTTCGTCTACGAGACATATCGATTCCTGTCTGTCCGTTGTCCGAACCGACACGATGCTGATACGTTGGATGATCAGGTGCACCGGCTCGTCGCGCCTCGCGATCAAAAATATCAGTCCAACTTCGTCGAGTTCAAGCGCAGCACCAAGATTGTCTACCGACGATACGCAGGCCTCTTTTTCTGTGCATGCGTGGACGCCAACGATAACGAACTAGCATATCTCGAGGCAATACACTTCTTCGTGGAGGTTCTCGATCAGTTCTTTGGAAATGTATGCGAGCTGGATCTAGTGTTTAATTTCTATAAGGTACGATTAATCCGCTTGGGTTGGATCATTTGGAGGCTGACGAGTGACTCCTTCCAGGTCTATGCCATTCTCGATGAGGTGTTTCTCGCCGGCGAGATCGAAGAGACGAGTAAACAGGTGGTGTTGACGCGACTGGAACATTTGGACAAGTTGGAGTGAAGAGTATGACCTGTATTGAATAAATATAATTGCTTTCTGTTGCCATGGCTATGCATACGGTTGTCGATGTTGTCTCCCTGTTGTTCTTTGGTGGTCTGAATGGCACAATTAGGGCATAGAGAGCAGGACTGTGCTCGTCACCTCTTTTGAAATACCGTTTTCACATTTCCGAAGAAGCTTCCAGCATGGCTTTCCATGCTGATTGGCCAAATGCTCCGTACAACATATATGCATGTGTTGCCAAAAGATGCTGTGCTATTTACAGTAGATATGGGACAAAAGCCAGGCAGCCATCCCACAGACTCCCATGATTGAAGCTTTCATGCAGAAAACGTAAACCATAACAGGAAGATACGTGCTAGACACCCAAATTCCTCACGAAAGACCTTTTCGTTCTAAAGCTCGTAATAACCATCGAAGCCTATATTCTTTCCTCCCTGAACGCAACGCCAAATATGTGTCACAAATAACTGGGTCCTGGAAGAGATCCAATATTGGTTCCAACCTCTCGTAGCGAACGACTCCATTCTCCTTCCACTCATCCGGCAGCAGGTCATCCGCTTCTTGAAGAATACTCTCGATAGCAGATCTGACTGGAGAGCGTGTACTATTATTCATCTCAAACAGTAGTTGACGCAATTCCGCCACTGTCTCTGGTAGTATCCCAGTCCGCTGCTGCGATTTCTGGGGCTGTTGTGGCTGTTCAGCAACAACGGGCTCAGGCGACGGCGGCGCTACTGGTGCAGAGGGGGGTGGTTGGCCGGCTGAACCACCTCCTAAATCCCCAAGGCCTGTCGCAAAAGCCCCGTTTTTGTATTCCACTTTTCTGTTATCCAACAGATCCTCCATCATCGTTCGAAAATCAGGGCCTCGATCCCGAAAGACCGCCAACTGTGGATTATTCCGGAAGTATTCGTCCATGATGGCGCGGTCAGTGACGAATGTTTCCTTATCAGCATCCCAGGTCCAGTCAGAAGCCTGGGCGCGATGCTTCACCCAGAGTTTCCAGAACTGCTTCTTCTTTCTCCATCGGTTCTCGCAATGCTTTTTTTCGATTGGCTGATTTGTGGCAGCCTGTACCGCTGTGACCACCTCATCCCACCCGGGGGCCTTGAAATTCCCTTTGTCAGACTCAAAGCCATTCCTCTTCGCAAACAAAAGCCCGTTAAGAAGCGCGTAATCCATTGGTTTCGTCCAGACTGTCCGACCGTAACTATTGACTGTCATTGGGTTTGTCTGGCCTCCAGCCGGGCTACCTGTATCAGAAGAGTAATCAGGTTGGGCGTGATAACCGTTCATTTTTGCCTGTTGAGAGGGTGTCTTCGATGTTATTCTTGGCCAGGTTATTATCACGGCTCCGGCGAGGATGACCACCTGCCTGTCCTTGCGATGAGACAATCTCTTGCGCGTTTACCGCGCAGTGTGATTGTGTATCTCAAGCCTGTTGGGAAGGTACTGTATCAAAATCCATCAATAAGTGTGTGAATATGGAGTACAACTCTCAATCAATGCATGATGAGCACCAGCGATCTTCGCTGCACGACTCTGAGTGTTTTCCGGCTCGCGCGTGTCCAGACCATGCTCAAGTTGGGGCACCTGGAACCGATAAGATAAGAGATAAGATAAGAGATAAGATAAACGATAAGATAGGAACGTGCCGGCGCGACCCCTCGGTCCGCCCCAAACCAACAAATGGAGATGCCCTTCAGGAACGAGTCTAAGAAACTTGGTAGCAGGCAGCTGAACGAGCGTCAAGCTGTTGAAAATGCCTCCTTCATCGCATACGGTGGGTTTGCATGGAATTGCAACGTCTTGTCTTCTCCGCCTGCCCGCTGACGCTTAACACCAAACCCAATCCAGACCAGGCTCCAATCGACGCTACGCCTCCTCATCCCACGTCTTCGTCTCCTCCAGAAGAAAGACAATGCAGCGTCGGTAGCACAACGGCGCGAGCTAGCGCAACTTCTCGAGAATGGCCGCGAGGCCTCGGCGCGTATCCGCGTCGAGAATGTGATCGCCACGGATATCGCGGTGGAAGTGATGGAGATGGTGGAATTGTATTGCGAGCTTTTGCTCGCACGGGCGGCGGTGTTGGATCAGCTGGCATTTTCCGAGAAGGGTATTCGTGCAAGGCATAAAGCGAAGGAAGCCGTCAAGGCTATGGAAGGTGCAGGAGGCAAACAAGGCTCGACTGGGGCCAGTCAGGATGGAACAAGTGGCAGCGGTGGGCTTGGTTTGTTTTCGCGGTTTGGTCGCTCGTCGGGTGCTGGCCAGGCTACACCAGCGCAAAAACAAACCGAGGGAGAACAGCTCGTTGATGAAGAAGAGGATACCTATCTAGATCCTGGCCTTGATGAAGCTGCCGCTGCCATTTTCTACTCCTGGCAGCGGTTCCCGCGCGAAGTTCGTGAATTGACTACGCTACGTGCGCTGCTGATAGAACGCTGGGGGAAGGACTTTGCTACATTGGCGCAGGAAAACAAGGCCGCCGTAAAGGTTCCTGAACGACTTGTCAAACGGCTGCGAGTGAAGCCGCCATCTCCGGAATTGGTTGAGAGCTATCTCCGCGAGATCGCAAAAGCCTATGGCGTTGCCTGGCCACCGACAGAGGAGAACATCAGCGAAAACATCCCCGATCCAGTCGAGACCCCTCCGCCAGAGTATACAGACACCGCAGGGCCGGGCCAGACGACAAGTTCAGGCGATCCAATCGACCAGAAAGGCACCTCAGGAGTTGACGAGCTTGCGCTGGCCACTCCACCACGAGATATCGGTCCACACGATGCCTCGGGAAGGAGCCCCGTGAGTGTTGCCCCGCCGAAACCGAGCAGCGACAATCCGAATCCTCGAGTGCGTGTGCCCGGGGAAGACGAAAGCAAGGCAAGTCCGGTAAGACCGGTACAACCGCGCAGATCTAGCACCGGGATACCAGATGTAGATGAATTAGCAAAGCGGTTCGCGGCGTTGAAACGGTAATTCGTACTTTCGCGGGACTGCACACAGACATTGGTTGTTCGATCCAAATCTGCCTCCTTATGTACTTTTCTATCATCTTTATCTACTCGTACAAGTTATCGCTATTGACAAAGTCACTTTTGCTGCTTGCTCTCCATCTTCTCCAGTTCACGGTCGATCTTCTTGAAGCTCCAACTCTTCCAGAAAGGCGGATACAAGAACGGACGTAAATCGAACCGATTATCGTCCGGTGAGTAGTCATTGCAATGCAGCGCGGGCGTCAACGTCGTCATCTTATGCCGGTTGATAGCATAGTAGTGGAAGAAGCGCTTCACTTTCTCCCTGTTGACTCCAAGTAAGCTTCAAAATCATTGTGCAGATTCGGTGGGACAGAAAAACGTACGCAATCTGTCGCGGTTCCAGGACTGGATTGTGGTCGTTTGATTCACGCTTGCGCTTGTTTCCCCATTCGTGCACTAGGCGCTGGAACATGCCGTATGGTCCTAGTTGGTTGACTTTTCGGAGGCGACCAAATGTCTATCGTCGCGAGTTAGCTCGAGTTAGTTTGCACAGGGGTCTTTGAGCGTTTAACTCACCGTGAGCTCATCATAGGTCATTCCCATATCTGCTTCATCGGACTGGACATAGGTCTACGGAAATAGTTAGCAACAAGGCTTGACAATGGGTAAAAAGAAGCAAACCTCGGTAATGGGTTCCAATTCCGCGGTCGGCACAGCAGTAAGGAAGCCATGGAGGCAAGGCAAATTGAAGTTTGTCTCCGCCCACGCAATGAAGCGCTTCAAATCGGCCTTGTCAATACTACCAATCGGGTTCTGTGGTTGTAAGTATGTGCCCACAAGCAAAATGAAAGAAACTTACTATGTCTGCGCTCGAGCAGTCGTATTTGGTCAAATATCTAAGCAGTTGTTAGTACGGTCGCGAAATGTATGCTACGGCCCACAAAAAACAAGCTGAGCCTATAATACGTACCCGCGCAATGATTCCTAAGTGAGAAGAAGTCAGTCCCATACCATCTAGCTAGATCAAGGGAACTACATACCCCAACATTGGCCGATCCCAGAACCAATAGACCGCCTCCTCCAGGGCGTCCTCGAGTGGTAGGCAGAAGTTGAGCGAATGAGTAAGCTGGCCGATTGTATCAACTCGCATTGCCAATGACTGATACAAGGATTGCTCGACTTACCTGTCACCATCCTGGACCGTGCTTGGATATTCTGCAGGGTAATATTCTCGGCTATGGAGCCACCATGAACCTTGAACTTGGGTTCAAAGTTCAGTGATTTCACGAGAAGATTGCGCTGTGCTTCAAAGACTTCGTCAATATCCAAGTTGACATGGTACGAACCGATCGCCTCGGCAAGTTCCTTTGCTCTTCCGCGTGTTTCTGCCGAACTCTGCTTGGACATTCCCATGTAGATAGTATGGAATATCTGATTGCACAGTTCCTGTGGCGTCTCGGGTAGCTTCCCTTGCCCATATGCAGCAAGCCGTTTGACGTCCTCAATCACCTGACTGTTTCCAGCCTTGATCGCATCGATAACCATCCGGCACATACCAAACACGATCGTGGCGGTCGCACACGAGTCTATTCCACCAGAGAGAGGAACAAGATAGCCGGCCGTGCCGCTTCTTCGAAGATACTGTGGAAACGGAATCAGCGCTGTTGTTGGGAGGAAGCAATGGTAACACGTACGTCCCACAAGTAGGCTCCAGAACAGAGCGCAATTTCCTCTTCAGGAGAGTAATATCGAGGCTCAATAGGAATACTGGGTCCACGCTCAAGGTTGAGATCATCTTCTGCCGAACTCAGTTCAAAGGATGTCTGGATGCGGTGATATTTGGCAGTGGAGGTGGCAGCTTGGAGATTTCTAGAAATCATGGAACGATGGGCCCGAACCTCCTCCAAGTCAACAGTAGCGGTAACTACCTCGACATCTTGGAGACTGAACTGCGAGCCTTGAGCGACGATTTTTCCGTTAACCAGAATCATAGCAGATCCATCGTAATAGAGGCGATCTCCATCACAGCCTTGCTGGTTGGCATAAAGATAAATGCCGCCATTCTTCTTCGTCGCTTCCATAATCAGCTGCAGCCGAGTCTCTAGTTTTCGCAGCGTAAAGTGAGATCCGCTGCTATTGGTAAAAACTTCAACGCCATCCAAACTCATGGGACCATGGGGCGCCCCGGGTGTGAACAGTTCTTCCTAATCACACTCAGTACACGTCTAATTCTAGGATATAGTGATATGAGCAAGGTCTTACGCAAGTCTCTGCGCCGATGCAAGTGTCCGCAGTTGAGATAACTGCATCTCCAAACGTTACATGGGTCGCGCCCTGCAGTTTTTGAATCATTCGAGGAAGCTGGAATTGCTCGTGGTGTCGAGGATGCATCCAGGGAGTGAAATACCTCATCTCCCGATAATTCCCATCGTTTGCCAACCACATTTTTGGCCGAATCAGAAGAATCTTGCCATTGAGGCAGATGACTCGGCAGTTATACCGCACATTGCGATGCTGGACGGGCATTCCAATGTCAAGCAAAATGTCGTAGCAAGACTCTTCCTTCAAAATCCTCTCCAACATTTCCCAGCAATGCAGGTACAAGTCCTGCTCCAAAAGATGGTCGAGGCAGCCATAGCCACAAATCTCCAGTTCTGGCCCTACTCTGAGTTTCGCGCCGGCCTCTTTGGCCTTGTGAATACTCTCGATGATGCGCTTAGTATTCCCTTCAAAGTCTAGCGCCCATTGATTCAGATTGCATGTCGCAACCGTGGCCAGGTGACCCATTTTGGTTCCAGCAAAGAATTTCTTTTTCCGAGGCCAGCTTCTATGTTCAATATGAGTGCTCGTGGGGTTTATCAGCACCTGGACTATCGCAGTGGATGATATCAATGTGTCACGTGAATCCGATTACACTAAACCATGTATGTACTAGTTAACCTAGTGTACATGACATTTAGCCTATTTAGGATAGCAACGACCAGGTACCGTGTTGATGTCTCCCCTCTTCGTCAACCTTGATGAAGCATGATGCGAAATTGCCTACGGAGTACTATCTTCTATTCTTCTTCCTAACGCGGTACTCATCTGTTCCGCCAGTGAGCAAGACAACCTTTGTATGCGGCCACAGGGCCAATCTCTCTAGGCATGTACTGGTGGCCACTGGAGGACTGAGAAATGATATCAGTTTTGAGAAATAGAGCGCTCACTTGTGGTGGCGGTTGCAATCATCGCATTCCGATCATTACTACGCAGAAGGGACATTCTAGAAACAATGAATCACAGCATGCAACATTGGGGCATAACCTAGATGCAGTCCAAAACTCTTGACCCTGCGAGAACCGAGTAGTTATACAAATGGGCAAAGTCACAAGAGCGATGCCACGGCCGAGCAAAGAGCTGCGGAAATCCCACAGCCCTTCTCTTCGGACGCTCGACACCTGGAATGTCCACGGCCAAAGGTAAAAGACATGGGCTTTGAAAGAGCGAAGATGCACATATAATTATGCCGAGGCTAGCAATTCCAATTTGTACCCAGCCTACTGTTTGTCTTCCAAAGAAGCCTTTTGGAGTTGTTCGGCGGCATCGGCAGCGGCATCGTTCTCCTGCTTCGCCTCGGATTCAGTCGTAGCGTTACCATTGACATCCCCAGAGGCCTGCGCTCCCTTCTTGGATGCACCGGACGCCCGCTGCTGATACTCTTCCTCGAGACGGGCAATCTCAGCCTTAGCTTTCCGGATATTCTGGACAATCGTTAGCACATCCATGCAAAAGCATATATCACTCGCAGCAGCTGGCATACCTCCTCAGTCTTGGCAGCCTGGTCCTTCTTCCACTCCTTGATCTTCTCGGCGAGCTTCTCGATGACACCAGGCACGTCCGCTTGACTCATGGGCTGATCGACCTTGATCCTGGCGAAGTCCTCGATAACTCCGAAGCTGAGGTTGAATTTGCCGTCCGCCTGTGCTCCTTGCCCAGCAGCACCGCCCTTCTTGCCCTTCTTGCCCTTCTTGCCACCGGTACCGACGAAGTAATCGTCCTCGCGCTCCTCCTTCTTGACAATCTTCACACCCTTGATGTCGGAGTCGCCAACCTTTCGTCCGACCTCCGCGCGCAAGTTATTGTTGTCGGTCTTCTTGTCATCCAGGCCGAGAGCAGAAAAATCGTACGATGGATCAAAGTGACGAATCAGACCCTGAGCAATGAGAATCTCATCCGTATACGCAGGCCGGGACGCCTCCTCAAGCTTCTTCTCCGCAATCTTCTTCCGCCTCTCACGCTCCTGTCTCTCCCGCTCGGCCTTCTGACGCTCCCTCCGAATTCTCCAAAGTTCATCCTCATACTCCTTCCAAGCCCTCCGTTGGTTGTAGTAGTTGTCCTTGATCTCACGAATTGCGTCATACTTCTTCCGCTGCTCCTCTTGCAACCGAGAACGCTCGTCGCGCAGAGAGTTGAGATTGCTGGCGGCGGCATCCTGTTCGGCTTTGATTTGATCCAGCTCCTTGAAAATCGAGTTCAGCTTTTCTTGAAGTGCACGTGCTTCTGGATTGTCGAGAGATTTTCTCAGCTGAGAAATCTGGGCCTTCAAATCGTCAATCCCCTTCTGGCTGTCGTTCAGGGCGGCAAAGCTCTTTCGCTGCTTGCGCAGATTCGAGATGTCAGACAGCGCCTTGCGCTCATCCACCAGACGCATTGTGCCGGAATCGACCTGCTTTTCCAGGCGAGCAATTTCTCGATCAATCTCCTCGACATTTTTGAACCCGATCTTGCTGCGCGAGCTATTGTGTTCAGCTATGCGGGCCTTGAGGGTCGCTTCGAGAGCATTGATTCTTTCCTGAACACTAGCCTTGGATGATTTGAAACTTTGCTGCTTCTGGCGAATAGCGGCGATCTCGGCCCGGAGTTCTTTCTGTCTCTTCGCAGCCGGGGAATCCTGATTGTTTGGTTTGGCGTTCTCAATCTTCGCTTTGATTTGGTTCTGTTCAGGACCACAAATGCAAGTCAGCCGCTTAAATCCTGACTCACTGAAATTTGAGTGCGTTGCTAACCAGTTTCTCCTGAACCGCGGCATGCTCTTTCTCGGCTTGCGCCAAACTGGCCTTGAAGGCCGCCTCATCGGGCTTTTGAGGCTTAGGCTTGTGCTCAGAGGCACGAGGCGTAACTGTAGCGGCAGCAGCAGCCATTGAGCTAGACGCGACAACCTGACTTCTGGTCAGAGGAGTGCCACTCGAAAAAAAAACTCCCAACTGACGGAGAGTGAGCGCTCAGGCTCAGTAAGCCACGTACCGCCAATTCCACGAGTCTGAATTAAGGCGGAGCAACAAAGTCGCGGACGCGCGATATAGGAAACCAGAAATTTAGCAAGACGACTCAATGGCACAAAGGCCGTAGTATTATGGTATTATTCTTGCTAAGATCGCGAGAGAACAAATCTGTCCTCTTTTTTTTCTCGGCTTTTTCTCAACAACCACATTCACCTGTGGCTTTCCCTCACCGCCCGCCAAGACCGCGAATCAGATTCGTTCTAGCGCCGAAATCTTTCGCAGCTTCGACTTCTTTCATTCTGTGAAGAAGCTCTTGTGATTTGCGATAATCCGGGCATCGCGGACATCTTCCGTTTTATTCTACTTCTCCAACCGTCGCAGCCACTGTCTGATTTTTCATACGATTTACATACCTGAATTTCTCTCACCATCAGCTCCTGAGAAAGTATCCAAACTTGCGCCGCCGGCGCAGCTAATAACTTACAATCATGGAGGACGAATACTCTTCCGGCTCGCAAGAGGCCGAGCGTGAGATGGCACGAATGTGGCGCACTTGGAAAACTGTCCATGAGATGCTGGCAGACCGGGTATTGTACTGGGAAGAACTCTGCCAGGAGATGGGTGTAGCTAACAGACGGTTGTACTTTAGGGTTACGAGGTATCGGAAGACGAGCTACAGATTTCGTACGATGATTTTAGATCGAAATACTCTGATCCTATGGGATATGTCGAGTAGGTCACCACGGACCTGTCGGACCTGGGACAGCTTCGTTGAATCAGTCTAACATTATGGCCGAACTGCAGCCGTAACAAAATGAAAATTGTTGCCCGCCCGACCGATGCGATGTTGAAAAAGTACACTCCACTGCCCACCAAAAACAACCCAGAACCAAAACCGGAGTGCGGGACTATTTACGTTGAGTTCTGCCCGGACGCATCAGGCGTGGGGACGAAGCAGGTGCGGAACTTCAACCACACCGTGGATGAGCAAAACTACCACTCGGGCATTTTCATCACTCGCACGCCTATCTCACCGTCTGCCATTCGACTACTCAGCAGTATCCCTGGCCATATCTGCGAACACTTCCAGGAGCAGGATCTCCTGGTCAACATTACGCGACACGAACTTGTTCCCAAGCACGTTCTGCTCAGCCCTGAAGAAAAGGCTCAGCTGCTAGTACGATATCGGTTGAAGGAGTCTCAGCTTCCACGAATTCAGGTGTCAGATCCCGTGGCACGGTATTTGGGCCTTCGACGAGGCCAGGTCGTTAAGATTATTCGTAAAAGTGAAACTGCCGGTCGATATGCCAGCTACCGATGGGTTATCTAATACATGGGAAAGAAGAGATACCAATGACACATGTATCATTTGTTCTCAGATTTGTCCATCCGGAGTAGACGATTACGAGCACTGGATATTGCGCCAGATCCTTCCAAGGAGAACTCAGCACCGGTCGCGTTTCAAATGTGATATACTACAGGTAGGACGTCAAGTTTCCACACAGAGTACATATTGTGCCACAGAGTCGTTTGATCCGAGCAAATCGTTACATATCTCGGAATCTCAGAGAAATACCAGTTAGTTGGGGACTTGGGGAAAGAAACTAGGATTACAGAGAGAATACTCCGTACTAAGCGCGTATTTGTGGATCGGTCCGATGTTAGTCCGGTAAACACTGGTATCAATACCGTATCATGCTCAATCTCCCCACTGGGAGCTCCACCGCAGACAAGATCAAAAAATTCATGTCATTGTTCAGTGAGCTTTTGCAACTGGGAATTTGACTGCGAGCAGCCGGAACAATGGGTAAGAGAGGTAAAAAGGTATGCGCTGCGCATTGTTTCTCGCTCAATCCTTTCCTCTCAAATGCCCAAAGAAGTTCTCCATGCCGTTGCTAATTCAACGCCGACAGTTCGGTAAAAAGAAAGGCGGCGGCGGCGGAGGCCAGCGACGTAGCTACGAGCCGATTCAAAAGACCAATGAAAAGTTTGAGCGATACTACAATGAACTCGGAATCATTCCAGAAGAGGAGCGCGAGGCCTTTTGGGAGGCCCTGCGAAGGGATCTTCCGAACAGTTTTCGGTTTACCGGTTCGAGAGGGTACGTCATAGCTCGCAGAAGATCGCGCCTGAACTGGCTACTGATGCAGAGAGTCCAGCCATGCGCTCGCGGTACAACAGCGTCTTAAAGATTACTATATTCCCAGAATAACATCGATCACCTACGAAGGCAATTATGTTGACCCCCCGCAGCCGGTGCCTTGGTATCCGGACCAGCTCGCATGGTGGATGACTACGCCCAAGAATGTGATTCGCCGGTTCCCGCCCTTTGCATCGTTCCAGAAGTTCCTTGTTGCAGAAGCGGATGTGGGCAACATCACACGGCAGGAGGTGGTCAGCATGATTCCACCCTTGCTTCTCGATGTCCGACCCGGGATGGTGGTGTTGGACATGTGCGCCGCTCCGGGCAGCAAGGCGGGTCAGCTCATGGAGATGATCCACGCTGGAGAAGAAGACAGCATCAGGGCCGCTGCACAGAGAATTCAGCAAGGAAATGAGGCTGGCCCGCTGCCCGAGGGCTTAGAGGATGATGGGAGAACCACCGGCCTGCTCATTGCAAACGACAGCGACTACAAGCGTGCGCACATGTTGATCCACCAAATGAAGCGGCTCAATTCCCCGAATCTCATTGTCACGAACCATGATGCCACCATGTATCCGTCGATCAAGCTTCCCTCTCCGCCAGCTACAGACGGCAAGCCTCCCAAGAACGTTTATCTCAAATTCGACCGCATCCTCGCAGATGTCCCCTGCTCTGGAGATGGCACTGCGAGAAAGAACATCAACGTTTGGCCTGATTGGGTTCCCGGCAACGCGATGGGATTGCACGTAACTCAAGTTCGCATTCTAGTGCGCGCCCTGCAAATGCTAAAAGTTGGGGGACGAGTCGTATACTCTACGTGCAGCATGAATCCCGTCGAAGATGAGGCTGTTGTTGCCAGTGCGATTAGCCGGTGTGGAGGTGCGGCTTCAGTTGAGATTGTTGACTGCAGTGGTGAACTGCCAGCCCTGAAACGAGCGCCAGGGCTTCGAAGTTGGAAAGTCATGGATCGAGAGGGACGTATGTGGAGCAGTTGGCAGGAGGTCGATGCTCATAGGGCAGAGCACGGCATTGACGGCCTTGGCCGGTTGAGTCCTACTATGTTTCCTCCAGAAGAGTCGCTACCATTGGAGAGATGCATCCGTGTATATCCACATTTGCAAGACACGGGTGGTTTCTTCATTGCTGTGTTGGAGAAAAAGTCCGAGATCCGAGCCAAGCCTGAAGACACAAGCAAGACCATCCCTAAGGCCTCAGTCGCCGCCGTTGCAGAAGAATTGGACCGCAAGAATCGCAATGGCGCTGCAGAACCATTGGAAAAGATCAATGCCCTGGACGAGATTGTGGAGCCGAAGAATGAGGGAGATGGGAAGAACGCAACTGTGGCGGAATCCAGCCATCAACCCTCGTACACGACAACTTTGGGGGGCGCGGCATCTCCAGAGAAGCGGTCCGGTGACAGTCTTGAGGACCAAGTGCCGAGCAAACGAACGAAGGTCCAAGGTGGCACGGAAGCCGCCATCGGCGACCGGCCTGTACATCTTCCACCGGCTCCGGTGGCGGAGGGCGGGGAAGCATCAACAGAGACATCTAAAGTAGAGCAAACCCCCGAACCATCCCACCAACAACAAGCTCCCCAAAAGAAGAAAGGACAGCAGTTTGAAGAACCTTTCAAGTACCTCGATCCCAACTTGGATGAGATAAATGAGATCTATCGCTTTTACAATATCTCGAACCGCTTCCCGCGGGACCGCTACATGGTCCGAAACGCGCAAGGTTCTCCGACTCGGACCATCTACTATACTAGCACCTTGGCACGGGACATCCTTACCGAAAATGAGGGGCGGGGTATCAAGTTCGTGCACTGCGGTGTTAAGATGTTTGTGAAGCAAGAAGTTCCTCGGCCGGATGTCTGCCGATGGCGGATCCAAACCGATGGGTTGCAAATCATTGAGCCCTGGCTAGGGCCGGAGCGGTCGACCACATTACACGAGAAGGAGCCCCTTCGGCGCTTACTGATTGAGATGTTCCCCAGAGTTGATGGCAATGCTTGGAAGGATTTGGGAGAAATCGGAGAATGGGCGCGGGATATCTCATTGGGTTGCGCGGTACTGCGCATCGAACTCAACGACTCTCCGAACGGTATCAGGTAAGTGATTCAAATGGTCAATGACCATTGAGTTGCGCTGATTGTCAATACAACAGTGAACGCATGGTCCTTCCGACATGGCGATCGCTACGTTCTTTGAACCTTATGCTGCCGAAGGAAGACCGACGCGCTCTGCTCCTGCGCCTTTTTAACGACGAGACTCCTCTCGTCAACACTACGCAGAAGAAACAACAGGCTGCGGATGACGATTCGGACGTCAGCTCGCCTGTGGAGACGAAGTCTGAAGCTCCTGATGCCGACGAGGCTTCGCCCGCCGAGAAGGAGGAAGACATCAAGAACGAGGAGGAGATTCTCAAAGAGGAGAATCTCGAACTAGGGCAAAAAGAAATGGATGTGAGGACATCGCGAGAAACATTCCAGCATGACCGCGATGAGGAGGATAAGTTCAATGCGACTGTATAGTTAGCTGGGGCTCCGTTGGAGACGGTGGCTGTTTAACACTGTACAAAATTATTGCATGATCTGTGGATTTTTTCCCTATGACGAGTTATAGACTACTTCTGGAGTCTACAATGTAATTGAAAAGTGAGGTGTATTAGAGTCTAAGGGGCATTCTATCGATTGCTTGAAAGAACGGACGGGTAAAATCCGGCCTGGACCCGTCAGAGTAGGGTTCAAACCTTAACCCTAAATGTGCCGCCCTTCCATCTCTCCCGGATGGAACGCACTCGGCCGGTAAACGCATCTTAATTCATCTTGAAGATGGTTCACCTTGCAAGTTGCTGTCAGGCCCTGTGGAGAATGCACCGAGCAGAATTTCCGTGGACGAATGCGTCTACTGAGGGGCCTCGAGGGGCCCATTCCTATGTAGGCAGCCGAGGTATGATGAACGGAAATAAGTTCGGTAAAGTCGAAGAATGTCATGGAATAACCCAGTAGTTAGATCGAATCGGACCTGCCTGCTTAGCTACTAAGTAAATCGTACAAAACTGCAGGAGTAATGAGCTGACGATGGCAATTGGGTGGGACTATGAGGCTATTATGCATGGCCAGGTTGTTTAGAAACGTCATAGGTCGTTTTAATGCAAGGAGAAAAACAACGGGCCTGCCGAGCTCCTCTTCTTCCCCTCATTAACTGTAGCTGTGCCTCGGTCATTTTGCAGCTCGCGATAAATGTATCCGACGGCGTTGGCACTATTGTTCTAGTCATGATGGCGATTGGTGAGATTGCAGAAAGCAACAGCAACGGTGCAGATGAGTGCAGTCGGCATATAATCTTGGCAGTTCTCTGCATCTTCCATGCTCAAAAATCAGATGATTGGCTGGTGGAGAAGAGGAGCTGTGAGATGGTCAAGACTGTCAAGATCGTACAAGCTTCTTCCCCAGATCCATCTCGGGCCGAGTCGGTTAAATTCCTCGAGCTCCTCCACAATAACATAAACAACTGAACTAAACAATGATCGACTGCCAATGGTTGAAGCTGCTCGGTGGTTCATTCGCCCGAGAACGAAGAGTACCGCGACTCCCCGAGTGAGGTTGTATTTGTTGTTTCCCCGATGAGCTAACTAGCACCGTCGATCTTTCTCCCCGCACGGCAGTTAAACAGAACAATCCCCCATGGGAACATGCTAAAGGCATTTCTCCGTGTCAAATGACGACATATATATCAGTTCATAGCCCGTAGCTTTCAAGTACATGACCAGATGCTGTTGTGCCTCACGTGGATATAGCTTCGTCGCCTGGGAAGTATGAACTGAAGCAATTTGCGGTGTCATGATGAAATTCCTCTCCGCTTTTGGTGTGCTGGGCCTACTTGCAGGTCAAGCTGCAGGGGGCCCGATTACGCACAGAATCGGTGGCTTCAGCATCACGGAGCATCCGGATTCTCAGAAGCGAGCCGCAATTCAAGACATTGTATGGCAGGGCATTCCGTAATCATGAGTTGGAAGGTCTGACAGAGTCATATAGGTAACATGGGATAATCAATCCCTCTATATCCATGGAGAGCGGATTATGATCTTCTCGGGTGAAGTTCATCCATTCCGGTAGACATCCCTTTTGTCAATTTGCCTGGAACATTTCGCTAAGATGCTCACCAGTCTCCCCGTCCCATCGCTATATCTGGATGTGTTCCAAAAGATCAAGGCCCTGGGATTCAACACCGTGTCGTTCTATGTTGACTGGGCACTGCTCGAGGGCAAGCCGGGATCGTTCAGTGCGGAAGGGATTTTTGACTTGAATCCCTTCTTCGACGCTGCAAAGGAGGCTGGCATCTATCTCATCGCTCGGCCGGGTCCGTACATCAATGCCGAAGCTTCCGGAGGTGGTTTTCCAGGATGGTTGTCGAGAGTTCGGGGCCAGCTGCGCACCCGTGCTCGAGATTTTATGGAGCCGGCGAATCGGTATGCATTCCATGATCCCTCTAGTTCCATTAGATCTTCGCTCACGAACCGCTCAGATACACGACGGAGATTTCGAAGATCATTGCAAAGGCCCAGATTACCAATGGCGGCCCGGTGATTCTCTTCCAGCCGGAGAATGAGTATACGTATTTTGAGAACACCGAGTTCGACCCGGAATATATGCAAGAGATCATGGATGTCGCAAGAGATGCTGGAATTGATGTGCCGTTCATCAGCAATGACGCATCACCAAGGGGCCATAACGCTCCAGGGACGGGCGTTGGTGCAGTTGATATTTACGGACACGATAATTACCCGTGAGTCAATCCTCTTCTTTCTAGGAAGAGTCATGTGGCACTAACTTGGACGACAGAGTGGGATTTGACTGCGTATGGCTCTAAAATTCTCATATTACTGATGGGAGACGGAATACTGACAGCATCTAGTCCAATCCTACGGCATGGGAGCCGGATGGACTCCAGACGAATTGGCGTGAAAAGCACCTGGAACAAAGCCCCAACACTCCATTCGCTCTCGTCGAGGTATGTCCGACAAATTCTGATTCTCTTGTTCATTGGCTGACTAAAGTTCAGTATCAAGGAGGCGCTTTCGATCCATGGGGCGGAGCTGGCTTCGACAAATGTGCCATTATGACCAACCCGCAATTCCAGAGCATTGCATACAAGCAAGCTTTGGCCGCTGGAGTAGCTATTTTGAACATCTACATGGTACGCCTCATATCGCAGTCCGACTGCAACTGCCGGACGCTAGCTGACTCGAGAAGACCTATGGGGGAACGAACTGGGGAAATCTTGGTCACCCTAATGGATACACATCGTATGATTATGGCGCAGCCATCACAGAGTCGCGCAATGTTTCCCGCGATAAGTACAGCGAGGTCAAGCTGATTGCCAAGTTTCTCAAAGCCTCGCCGTCTTACCTGGAAACTGTTCCGGAGAACGCAACCACCGGAGTTTACACCGACGCGACTGATCTCACGGTGACACCGCTCATTGCAAGAGGCAAGGGTGCCTCGTACTACATTGTGAGGCACACGGAGTATACAAGTACCGCCGTGACCCAGTACAAGTTGAAGCTTCCCACGAGTGCCGGGGAGTTGGAAATTCCTCAGACTGGTGGATCTTTGACGCTCAACGGGCGCGACTCCAAGGTTCACGTGGTGGACTACGATGTGGCTGGCAAAAAGATACTCTACTCGACTGCTGAAGTCTTTACCTGGAAGAAATTTGCCGACTATTCCGTGTTGGTTGTCTATGGAAACCTTGGCGAGCACCATGAACTTGCCGTCTCGACCAAGGCCAAGGCTTCTGTGCTCAGTAAGGGAGACAATGGCATCAGCACTAAGGATGTCAAAGGCTCCCTGGTCATTTCCTGGGATGTGGCCCCTTCAAGGGGCATTGTCAAAGTGGACGACCTCTTGATCTTGCTGCTTGGTATGACTCCTGCGATGATAGCATTTAGCTTTGATACTAATGTTTTCCCGAAGATCGCAACTCCGCGTATGAATATTGGGTTCCGGAGCTTACGGCCCCAGGAGAGCCGGCCTACACTACGCGGAAGCGGGCCGACGCATCGATCATTGTGAGATCCAAATACCTCGTGCGGACAGCCTACACCAAAAACAAGGAGCTTCACATCAAGGCAGACTTCAACGAGACGACCACGGTGGAGGTCATTGGAGCGCCCAAATCCGCCCGGAAACTAGTCATCAATGGCGTCAACTACAAGTATGACGTCGACTCCAACGGCTTCTGGACGACCACTGTCAAGTACAAGGAGCCTCAATTCAACCTTCCAAAGCTGAGCAAGCTTCACTGGAAAGCGATTGACAGTCTGCCAGAACTCTCGTCCAAGTACGACGATTCAGCTTGGACGGTCGCCGATCACAAAGAGAGCAACAACACACTGTACCCGCTTAAAACGCCCGTTTCGCTCTACTCCTCGGACTATGGCTACCACACCGGATATCTCATCTACCGGGGTCACTTCGAGGCTACGGGCGAGGAGACTGCGCTGCGCGTGCGCACCATGGGTGGCTTTGCGTTTGGCGAATCTGTCTGGCTCAATGACACGTTCCTCGGGTCGTGGGCAGGAGACTCCGTTTCGGCGGATCACAACGGCACTTATGAGCTACCGAAGTTGGACAAGGGCAAGCATTACGTTCTCACTCTTCTCATCGACAACATGGGGCTTGAAGAGAACTTCAACGTTGGTGGAGACATGCTGAAGAGTCCCCGTGGCATTCTCGAGTACGAACTTGTCGGTCGTCGACCGGAAGATATCTCCTGGAAATTCACGGGCAACTTGGGAGGTGAGGACTACCAGGACAAAGTTCGCGGTCCGTTGAACGAAGGAGGACTGTACGCTGAGCGGCAAGGATGGCACCAGCCGGCTCCGCCGAGCCAGACCTGGAAGTCCTCCAGCCCATTCGATGGAATCAAGGAGCCCGGCGTCACATTCTACACTACTTCCTTCGACTTGAACATCCCGTCTGGATATGATGTGCCCTTGTACTTTGTCTTCCAGAACAACACCGTCCCGGAGACATCGCTGCCACAGCAGTACCGAGTTCAGCTCTACGTGAACGGGTATCAATTCGGCAAGTATACCAACCACATCGGGCCACAGTCGGAGTATCCTGTGCCTCCGGGGATCTTAAACTACAAGGGCAAGAATTGGATTGCTTTGTCGCTCTGGGCGCATGAGGAAACTGGAGCCAAGTTGGAGGGGTTCGAGCTGATTGCTCGCACACCGGTCGTCACGTCGTTTTCAGAGGTCAAGGCTCCGAAGCAGCCCAAGTATAAGAAGCGGCCGGATGCATATTGAGAGTTGTGCATTGTTTACGGAACAATGGCAGTAGCAACACAGGATAGTACTAGTGATTCAATTGGTACTCTTGCCAGGAGCGCGTATGAGTGCATGTCGAAATTCAAATCATGCTCTACCGATGTGCGATCATGTGGGCACGTCACAGCAGCCCTCAGATTCGCTTCCCGACGATGATAGAAGACAGAGTACTGATCAGCCTATTACAAGTATCCTTCACATAAGGAAGCCGTGGTCAAGTGATTTCACCAAGAGCGGAACATTTGCAATCTCGACTAAAGATCAAGTCAATCTTCGTGAGGTACTGATCAAACATAGTTGCGATGGCTCTATCCCAAGAGCCGCTCAGGACTCTTTGCATAACCATCCACACTCTCACCGGGGTCATCAAAAAGGGCAGCTATTAAGACCCTTCTTAGTCAATGGAAATCATGACAGGACAAAAACAATGTATCAGCGTCCTGGAGGTACGGAAAGGAGTGCCGGACTCAATCAGTCACGTGATGCCCTTATCAAAACAAAGTATACGAGCCCTGAGCACGATAGATACCGTAATACGAGCGGCTGAAGCAAATCTCGTGAAGAGTTCGAAAGCTGTTGTCATCTATGGGGGACAGCTTGACTGATGTCCATGAATCTGCGTTTCTTTCCAATCAGGGACATTGGGGTCTCGACTTCTGCGTGAAGAAAGAAGTAGGGACAAATTTCAGTACATCTGAGTTCGCAGAACGACCTGAAGAGAACGTCGGAAGCACCTGGGGCAGTTCTCGCTCTCTGTTCTAGGGTGGAGAACAGCTCGTTTGGATGATTGGCCAGTCTCTTTCCACGCTCCTAATCTAAGCCAGTTGGCGCAAACTCGTCGGTACAGCCACATCGTTTTGCGCGGCTGTCTGCACTCACAGTGTCAAACAAGCGTCTTCGAGACAGGTGTACAGTTTCTGTTCATTTGTCCGGCATTATCGTGCTGATACGACACCAATCGCCCGTCCGAATATAATGAGAAGCGGATTTTGAGTTGTGGAAGTCGCAACTTGACCATCCTCATGATCAGCCAGTGTCCGCGCCATTATGCAACTCGACTGTCCCTGATAAACTGCTGCAGCATCTTATCCCGATGGCGCCAATCGCATCGTTGACCGAGCCAATATCGCGCTTTGCCCGCAACCTCGCGCATGCGCTCATCGGTCTCGCCTCTACTAGCATAACAAGCGACCCGCATTCTATCTATTGTTCTTCCTCTTCCTCTCCTTCATCTACCCCGTGCTCGACAAGCAATGTTCGATATCGCCGCCAAACACGCTTTCCCCACCAAATCCTCTCCATCTCTGCGACATATGGTGGCCTCGACTCCAGCCCTGCTCCGGGCACCGTGGTGGGGATCGTGTTTGCGGTTGTCGGCGGCGTCGTCATCGCGTTCTGGATCACCTACTTCATCATCGGGCTGAGACGCCCCAAAGAGGAGGAGATTGTTGTGGTCGAGGACTCGGTCAGCGACGTGGCTCCGCCCCGCCGTCGGGCGTCGGCTGCGTCACGGCCGCGTAGTCGGCGCATGGAGATTGTCGAAGTCGAGGAGTCGCGGCGGCGACCGTCCTCGTCCCGACATCGGCACCCAGAAGAAGACGAGATCATTGTCGAAGAATCGGCAGTTAGCGGCACACAGTATTCTGATGACGTTGTGGAAGTCATCGAGGAACCAGAATCTAGCGTCGCGACAAGTCCGCCACGACGGCATTCGAGTCGCAGAGCGTCGGGCGGTTATCGACGCGGCGACCCATATCGGTATGGCCGGAGGTGATGATGGCTACGATTGTATTTGTACGTTTTATGACTTGTTTAAGATATACCCATTCGTGCCCCTACGTTATGCCATTCTTAAATGCTTGACGCTGTAAAGCACAGCTTATGTATATAGCAATAGTGATGTTTTATGGGAGAGAAACAAGCCGAACGTACTACAAACGTGGTATGGAATAGCAATCCTGGAAACCCAATAAACCTCCAAAACCAACGCCAAAATGTCCAACGCTAGCCCCCATCCTGAGTCCCAAACAATAAGCCCAATTGACTGTGAAGATCAGGATGCTTAGAACAGAATGTCCAGGCAGCAGCAGCAGGCCAATGCTGCACAGATACCAGCGCAGATTCCTTCGCCCGTACTACCTCTGTCTTGCTGCGGCGGGTAGTATCCCTGCTGGTATTGATATGGAGGGCCGTATTGTGGTTGCTGCGGTGCATAGTATCCGCCCTGCGAGTAGTCCTGTGGCGGGGGAGGACCGTAGTATTGCCCGTTTGGTCCGGGAGTTCCCGGCGGCGGATACGCACCCGGAGGCGGACCGGGCGGCGGACTGAACGGTCCAGCGTCCTGAGGCGGCGGGTAATGAGCGGCCTGAGGATATGATGGTGGTGGTGGTGATTCCTGTCACGGTCAGCATTCTAGTCTTCAGATTAGATTGAAATGATGCAAACGTACGACTTTCTGGTCCCCCATGATGTGTCCGAAGTCCGCTTTTCTATCACGAAACAAGGTAAATCTGACAGATGCCTGAGGTTAGAACGAGCGATGAAGATCGCACCAAATTCAAGACGTACTAGGGAGGCTTCGACAGTCGTACAGGTACTGTCGATCTCGCAACGGGATGAGTAGATGCGAATCAATGATCCCGTTAACAAGCACGCGGACAAAAATACCGCAAGAAAAGCGTTGAACTCGACGATCCAACGGCGATGGTGAACAATATAAATCAGAGGGATTCCGGAGAGTAAGGACGCCTCCGGAAAGGACGGACGGGCGTGCGTACGCACTCGTCCGAGTACGAATCAATTACTGCGCCACACTGCATGGCTAAGCTTGGGACGAATCTGTAATTCAGATCGGCCAATCACACTCGCCACAGTTAAGGAGCTTCGTGCCCACAGAAGCGTAACCCCAGCCAATCAAATAAATTACTGTATCGAGGTAATATCACGTGACTTTATTTTTTTCTGGTAGCACGTGATAGTCCATACCCTAACATTCCTGTTCCTGTGGACAGAGCTTTCACAGAGCACTGGGGTTGCAGTCAGGAAGCTGGACGCATTTAGAATTTTCCAATCCCATGCGAATGAATTTTGGCCGGTGGTAACCTCTCAGCTACCACATATTTGAGCGTACTGTACGCCATACGGGAGTATGTTTATTGTCGGGCGTGAGATGAAATGAGTCTGTCTCCAGACTACCAACAGTGGCCCCTTCAAACCATTCAAAGCAATTACGACCTACAGCACGATTGCCCACTGATACATTTTAAGACCTGTAGCTGGTGGAATACGACGCTAATAGCTGCTCCAATTGATGTCTGGGAACTTTCACACAGCTTGCCGTCCGCAACTGATAAGCTTATCAGATAATCGCCTTATCAGTCCCACATTGTTCTATCAGCCTATCAGAATCGCACTTTTCTGACCGCCTTGGAGCACTCTGCCTTTCCTGATTTGGTTTAGCGTGATCGTCCAGTTTTATCTGCTGGCAATTTTTCGATGAAATTATCGGCAGCACTCTCACAACCTCGTCGCAATTCATTCCGTGTTTTCTTCCCTTCCAGAGGTCATTGGATGGTCGTTGCATTGGTAACGACCTCAGGACCTCGTTTAAATTCACTCAGCATGTTGGCCGCTGTCCGTCGCGGGCCGTCGCTCTCCAGGGCGCTGCGAGTCGGCGCCCTCGGAGTACCGCAATCTGTCAGAGCGACGTCGCCTTTGGTGACAAGAAACCTGCAGCGGCCTTCCTCCGCTCGGCTTGTAACGAACGCCAGATCTTTCCACTGGACATCGCCTGTCAGACAATCGTCTGCTGCTGCCGCCGCGCCAGCGTCAGAGCACCAAGAACGCATCACCGAATTCAATGATCTAGCTACAAAGGGGCTGGTCAATCCGAACCTTATCTACGCTGTCACCAAGGGCATGAAGCTATCGACAATGACTGATGTACAGTCCTTGACAATCCCGGAAGTGCTCAATGGCGGCGATGTGTAAGCTATTCTAATGAGCATGTAGTTTGTTTCTATTTCACTGATTCTTCCCCTAGCCTGGCCCAGGCCAAAACTGGAACCGGAAAGACGCTGGCTTTTCTGCTTCCCGTCATGCAGAAGATCATCGATAACGATCCGAGCCTGGCCCGCAAGAGCTTCCGACAGCGGGCGCATGCGCGTGACATTCGTGCCATCATAGTTTCTCCCACCCGCGAACTCGCGGAACAAATTGCTGTCGAAGCGAGGAAAGTTGCTTCCCAGACTGGAATTGTGGTGCAAACTGCCGTTGGTGGAACGCGTAAAGCTGAAGGACTCCGACGCATCCGACAGCATGGATGCCATGTGCTCGTCGGAACTCCCGGAAGACTGAAGGACATCTTGTCGGACCAATTCAGCGGTGTGAGTGCTCCCAAGTTGGGAGTTTTCGTGCTCGATGAGGCGGATCGTTTGCTCGATGATGGCTTCGCGCCGGAAATCGAGAGTATTCAGGACTACCTGCCAGACCCAGCAAAACAGGACCGTCAAACACTCATGTTCTCGGCCACAGTGCCAAAGGAAGTCATGGGAATGGTGCACCGGACGATGAAGCCGGATTACAAGTTCATCAAAACGGTGAGAGGGGATGAAGTCCCCACGCACATGCGTGTCCGTCAACGAGCCGTGTTCATTCGTGGCCTTGAGAACGCGCTTCCAGCGGTTCTCGAACTTAGCAAGAACAGCATGGAGAAATCGTCACAAGATGGCAACGCTCGTCCGTTCAAGGCGATTGTCTACTTCAATTCGACCGCCGAAGTTCAACTTGCTTATGAAACTTTCTTGGAACTGCTCAAGGACCCCATGGACCGCACTAGCGGCAATCCGTTCGGCCGTCGGGCCATCTTCCAGATGCATTCGCGGCTGACACAAAACCAGCGAACTCGAGAGTCTGATAGCTTCCGCCGCTGCCGGACCGGCATTCTGCTGTCGTCCGATGTCACTGCGCGGGGCATGGACTTCCCGGACGTGACTCATGTGATCCAGATTGGCTCACCGCGGACCCGCGAAGCATATATCCATCGACTCGGACGGACTGCCCGAGCGAACAAGGACGGCGAGGGCTGGCTCTTCCTCCACGATCTCGAATACAACGATGTCCGGTCCAAGCTTCGGGATCTCCCAATTGAGGAGGACCGCAGCCTGCAGACCGCAGATGTAGATCTTTCTCAGCCGATTGACGATCTTCCTGACGCAGCTGCTCAAACAATTCGACAGATTAAGGCCGCCATGAAGCTGGTTCCTTACGAGAGCAAGTACAGCTGCTACCGGGCGCAGCTCGGCTCTTTAACTGGCGTGTTCGACAGCAAGCGCGATCTCGTTCGCGCGTTGAACAACGTTGCTGTGAATAGCTGGGGCCTGTCCGAACCACCAGCCATCAGCCGCGAGCTCGCGCAGAAACTCTCGCTGCTTCGTATCCCAGGCTTGAACGTCCAAGAAGGCATCAACGATGCCACGGGCCGCCCGCTGGCTACCGAACGTTTCTCGCGACGTCGATCGGATCCGTTTGGCGGTCGACTGGGGGACTTTGACGGCGGCGAAAACGACTTTTTCGCCCGCCGTGGTGGCAGTCAGCGCTCAGCACGTTTCGCAGCGGCCAATTAATCAACCCAGCCACCGCCATGCCTAGCAATAGGCTGGAAATTGCTCAACCCAGCCCTGTCTATTTAACCCAAGGGCAAGAGAAAAAAAAATCCTAACCTACTACATACCTCTATGTCATGTTGAATGGCGTTCGGGTGTACAAGGTGCTTTGCACGTCATTATTACCACTCAATTCACGACGATGGGCTGTCTGGGTCGGCTTTGCTTTTTTCTTTCCTTTCGTCCGTGTCGTTAATATAATCCGCACATTTTTTTTATTACGCTGATGGTATCTCGATGGCTGGAGTGAACATCTCCAGAGGGTTTCGCTTGTGGATGTTGCTTGTATTTTAACTAGACTGACCCATCTCCTCTGTATACTATGATCTATGGTGGTGGTGAGAAGCTTTCCCACAACTTGCAATGAATAGACCATACATCATCAAATTCTCATACAATCTGCATTAATTTTAAAGTAGTATCTGAGAACTGTAGATGTATGTAACAACCGTCTATTCTATGTTCTACAAAAGCATGAAAATAATAGTCTCAAACAAGAAAGCCGATGGAATCAAGGCCACCCCCACCGCGCGACGGGGGGAGGAGGCCGGAATTATGACCGAATAATCATATGTTCCCGAGCCGGGCCGGTACCGATCCACTTGATGGGCGTACCGTTGAGGCCCTTCTCGATGAACTCGACATATGCACGGGCATTAGCAGGGAGGTCCTCGTACCTGGTGATGCCCATGGTCTTCTGCTTCCAGCCCGGCAACGTAGCATACTCCACCTCAACCTTCTCCAAGACACGAGCATCCGCGGGCATCGAGTCCTCGACGCGAGTACCGTCCGGCAGCTTGTACGCGACGGCGACTTTGATCTCGTCAAAGTCGTCGAGCACATCCAGCTTGGTCAGGTTCAGCGCCGTGTAGTGGTTGATGGCGAGCGAGTAGCGGCAGAGCACGAGATCGAACCAGCCGCAGCGACGTCGGCGGCCGGTCGTCACGCCGAACTCGCGGCCGATCGACTGCAGCTTCTCACCAATCTCATTAAGCTGCTCCGACGGGAATGGCCCGGATCCGACCCGCGTCGTGTACGCCTTGACTACGCCGATCACGTCCTTGATCTTGGTCGGGTTGAGAGAGAGTCCCTGGACGGCGCCGCCCAGGCCCGTCGACGAAGATGTCACGAATGGGTATGTGCCGTGGTCGAGGTCCAGCATGAGTGCGTTCGCTCCCTCCACCAGTATTTCCGCATCTTCTTGTTGATAGTACTTCTTCAGGAACGGGAGTTGGTCGACGATGAACGGGGCGAGTTCTTTGCGGTATTCCTTTTGTTCAACAAAAGAGCCGATTCGTTCAGCACTGCAGTCATCTTTTGCGTGTAGGCCGCCGCAAACTCAGGGAAAGCGGAAAGGTCAGAGTCATGCGCACCTTGAACCGAGCAATCTCCTCCTCCACATCGTAATCCAGCTCGCCGAACCGGCTCCGGTAGCTCGCAGCCAGATCCCGCAGCTTGCGCTCAAACACTTCCTCATCCAGGATTTCTCCAACTCGAACCCCTCTTCGTGCGGCCTTGTCGCTGTAGCACGGACCGATACCTTTCCCGGTTGTCCCAACCTTACGTCCGCCGCGACTGGCTTCCTCTAGCCCGTCCACGACGGAATGCAGGTCGAAGCAGACGTGTGCGCGATCCGAGATGAATACACGTTCTCTGGCTCCCTTCAAACCCTTCTCTTCTAGGGCCGCCAATTCCTTGAAAAAGCTCGGGACGTGGACGACCGTGCCCGCACCGATCAGGTTCACGCATGTTGGCGAGATCAAGCCCGACGGGAGGATGTGGAAGTCGTAGGTCACGGAATTGTGAACGATGGTATGGCCGGCATCTTAAAAATTTTCGAGGCGCAATCAACGTCAATGAATTACCTACAAGGCAAAGAACGGGGATTGGGCAATGCCGCTTTGGATTTGACTCACTGTGTCCGCCTGCGGAGCGACAGCATAGCGTCGCCTTTTGCGACAGGTAATCTGTGATCTTCCCCTTGCCTGTTCAGCCCCTCCAACTATCAGCAATTATCGCATTCCTTATTGCGGCTCAATTGAGACGCTGGAATTCATGCCTTCATCCCCCCATTGACTGCCCAACACGATCGTAACCATTTCGCGCAGACTGTCGCCGTGTAAAATATCAAAGAAAAGCCCAATTTAAAACACCTGTTGGTCACTAAGTGGCTCCTTGTCAGCGATACTTACGAGTCAGAAAAACCTGTGGAGAAGGCGAAAAGGTCCGATCGTGACTCGATTTCGGCGGGGCTTGCCCCTTTGCTCTCCGAGTTCCCGCGGTGGGGTTCTCTTAGGGCTTAGGGTTCTCCCCTAAATTTAGGCCTAGCCTACGAATATAATAACGGGAAAAACCGGAAAGTGTCCAAACATCCATGAGTCGGGTATTAACAGGACTGTCAGCAATTACAGAGTAAAAATGGTATCGCTGGCATGTATCGCCCCAGATAACGATCCATAAGAAAGCCAAAGATCACACCGCCCCGCCAAACTAAACGCCGTCCCATGCAACTATAGATGTGTCGGAAAATCACACGGTCTTCCCTCCACTGCGAAGCCAGTTGCGCAGTTCTCCCAGTTCCAAAATACACGCCCGATGGCGTTCCCAGGCCACATCCCAATGCTCCCGGATACGAGCATGTGCCTCTATACTGCGTAGGAGAGCATTGTATCCGCCGTGAGGATAGCCCGGAATCAAAATATCCTCGTCATCTTCATCGTCATCGCCATTGCCAGCGCCAACACCCGGAGCACCGCCGTCACTGGACTTGATGTTCAAGCGAGTCGAGTCCCCAAACGCGCTGACCCATCGCGGATTCAAACCCGTCTCCGTAGCATCCTGCCGAGCATTGAATATCTGGAGCATCTGCCTTTGGAATTGGTTCCATTCTCCCATGTACGCACTCATTTCAGCAACGTATCGGTCCCATGATTTCTGGGGAAGCACCATGTTGCGTGGATTTCCCCCAGCAGGAACGAGAGGCGGCCGACGGGGGCGTTTGGGTGGCTGAGGCAGATCCAGATTTTTGCTCCGAGTTGGCCGGCGTCCCGTGTTAGGGTTGGCTGCACGAGACAAAAATGGCAACGACGTGTGGATGTCTTGAAGGTCGTTGATGCCACTGTTGTTAGTGCTGGTAAACGGCGCAACGTTGTCCAGATTCTTCAGGTTCAAATGATCTCCTGCATCACTATTGGCCGCCTTTGGAGGTGCATGAGACGAAGCCCCTTGCTCCGGTTTTGGCGTCGGTCCACCCGTGTTCGAGGGTACATTCGGTGCAGCAGTTGTCACAGGTTCATCGTCAATATCCATTGCGTCTGGACCACCGCTAACGTTGGCATCCATGTTGGGGATAGTCCTGGCTTCCTCTTCCGCTTCTGTGGATACTGTAGCTTGTTTTTGCGGCGCCGCTTGCGACGCCTTTCCGGCTACATTAGTCCCGTTTACGGTTGCATGCTCTTTTCCAGTGTCTAGATTTGAGAGCTTAGATGTCACATCCTGTAGATTCTCGACTCGAGCGTTAGGTTCCGGCGGTCCAGTGGATTCAGGCATCGTCCGTGACTGCTGCTGCCTTGTGGCATCATCGGTCGATGAGCTGACGTGAGGCCGCAGTGTAGAGTCGGCTTGCTTAGAGGTCCGATCGCGGTGTTTACCTGCAGTCTGCGGAACAAACAGGTCCGGATTCTTGAAGACCTCATTCCACTCGCTCGCGGAAAATCGGCTGTTCAGATTATCGTGACTGCGGCTTTTCTGTTTCTGCGCTGGAGTTGCACCAAACCTGCTCCAAGTCAAGTTAACATGAGCGACTCGATCTTTGGATTTCTCCACATACGCGAAATTAGGCGTCTCTGCTCGGCCCGGCGTGGATTCCTTAGCCTTTTCCCAATCCATGACCTTTGGTGAGCGGAATGTGAAAGAAGCACTATCCGAATCGTGACCTTGGTAATAGTCGCTGTCAGTACTGGAGTCCGTGAATAGCTGGTAGTTCCGTGATCGATCCCTTCGGTAACGTGGCCGAGAATGCGACGGACGCTGCCGAAATGGAAACGGATATTCGGATTCGGGCAGATATTCCTCACCATATCCTGGACCATGGAAAACGAAGGCCGTGTCCTTGTCCTTGGGCATCCGGTTCCGGAGTCGGCTCTTGGGAACTGCCTTGGGCCGGGACTTCAGGGGATCACTAGCTTTCTTGGCCTCGAAGCGTGCATCCTCTCCATTGCTATCACTTTCCGAGTCAGAGTTACCTATACTGGACGAAGACAGAGAAAAAGACCGGTTTGTCCGCGTCTTAAACTCGGGACTAGCTCTGTGATGCCGACTTGATGCCGATGAGGACGGACTAGGAGGATTTGTGCGTGAACGTGGTCTTGTACTGCTGGAAGACTCCCGCCTACTGGTAGATCGGCCTATCTCTGCACTGGAAAAGTACGTCCTTTCTCCTCCAGTCGTAGCATACCGATGACTTTGCCGGGAAAGCTCTGGAATGGCGAATTCCTCCTGGGGTGTTTGAGGTCGAGACGAGGCCGAAGTCTTCTTATCCGAGGACGTCGGCGCACTCTCGAAGAAAGCCGACATACGCTCTGCTCTGGGAGTGCTATTATACGAAGAGATATTTCGTGCCATCGGCTCATCGCCGCCGGGTGTGGCTGGTGCAAATCCTTGCTTCTTCTTGGTAGATTGACTGCGTCCAAATGCGGCCGGATTCGGTCTCGAGTTGACGTGTTCAAAGGCTGACTTGGGCCTTGTCCCGGAGGAACCCATGTATTGGGCAGTGGGCGTGCTTCTTCCTGATTGCGGCGTAGCCGTCCTTCCTGTCTTGGGGTCATACTTGGACCAGCCAGCCATATTAGCACTTGCGTTCATTTCTTGGAACCCGCGATAGGCATCTGCCCGCATCTTCGCCTCAGAGACCTTGTCCCAAGGCTGCTGAGGGGCTTTTTTCGCATAGCTGGCATATCTCTGAGCATTTGCTGACGGCGGCGGCTGATGTGTTGGACGCGGCGGATACTGCGGCTGTTGGCTGGAGGTCTTTCCGGCATAGGCGGTAGTGTTGGACCGACGAGGTGTCGGCGCACTGGGCGCAGCGGGAGGAGGTCCGTACAGCCTTCCATAGCCAGCACGCAGTCTCTCTGTATCGTACTTGTGGCGTTCTTTGGGATCGGTCAGGATCTCATGTGCCGCCTGAATTGCCTGGAACTTGGCATTGTATTCTGCCTCTCGGCCGGGGTTTCGATCTGGATGGTATTTCAGGGCTGGTCATGGTCCTTCGTTAGCCACAATCACTTCACCGTCGTCTTCCCCAGGCACGAAAAGGCGACTTTACCCAGCTTCCTGAATTGTCTCTTGATCTCCTCCGTATCTGCACTGGGGCTGACGCCCAGATCGGCGTAGTAATCGTGACGCACATCCGGTTTCACCATTCTTGCAGCCAAAGGACACCGTTGTTATGGAGGGCCCCTTGAAAACTGCCAATGGACGGAACTATTGGTTCGAATGCGCGATAGACTTATTACAAGGCATGACAATATCCCCTGCGTTCTTTTCCACTGTGGAATTTGTAGACTTTATTCCCTTGCGTTCGACGAGAAATTGCCTACGGTTCGGTGCGACGGCGATAGGCAGTTTGATGCGGTCAAATGTGCGGTGCCTGCTTCGGAGTCGATCTGTCGATCCAACTGGACGGCGTCAAAGATCGTGCAACCCGCCAAAACGGTCAACAGGGATGATGATTGTCTGGTTCGATGCCCGAAGGTGCGGATCCCTTGATTGCCCAGGCAACGTTATGGATAACGATAACAAAAGCCTGTCGCTCAGTGTCGACTGCGAAGTACAGACTCGGAGTCTCCCGCAACCATTCCGGGATGGCTTCCTTGTTAGTTATCTAAACACGGCCGAAAAGCGTTGTCTCCAGGTCAGGCACAAGGTGAAGCGGCGCAAGCGTGTCTTGGGCAATACCTAAAAACCAGTTATGCAGAGGCTGGAGATGGGCTGCAGTGGTCCACATATGCAGCGAATTAGCCCATCACCACTCAGCTGGAGGGATGCTACGTAGCTGCACTTCCGTGAACCGGCGAGATAGGCTAACTACGGCGAGTGATCAATCCTGCAAGTGATGCTACGTTGTCAAGCATGGATGGACAAGACCCCATGATCTTGATTCACCATTCACTTGTTGACTTGTTGTTTCGCACGTGCCAAGAGACGATTCGAGGCTTAGTAAGCTCCTTGCTTATGTAATGTACAAATATGGAAACAATTTAGCGATGGGCTCGTTTATCCAATCAGACCATAGCCGCTGCGGCCGCACGGACATCCTCCGCGCCGCCCGATGCCGACGACTGCCGACGAACCCGACGGTACCTGATAGGAACCGCCTCAGGGAGGACACTTAATACAAGATGCGCTCGACATCTTGTGTAGGGAGCACGTCATGCGGTAATTAACACAGTATCAAGCTCAGAATAGCGCAAAGCGCTCGATCTGGTATTTCATTTTCTCGACTATGGTCCTCACCAAACCCGCTCATCGTCACACTCGAATCTGTTTTCTAGGCCATGTCGGACCTCCATCTCGAGGTCGGCCAGCAGTACGCTACGTTCAGTATCTTGCGTTGGGTCGGCTATCTGCTCTGATACTGGCCGGCGATATTGGACCACTGGCGAATTATGAACGGTTTTGTGATTTCCTTCGCTCTGTTTACCAGAAGATCGCCCGGGTTTATCTCGTACTTGGTAATCACAAGTTCTATGGTATCTCGCGCCAAGAGGGGCTCGGCCTGGCTGATAAGCTGCAGCAGGAACCAGGGCTCAGGGGGAGATTGGTTGTCATGAGCCAGAAGAGAGTGGACCTGGTCGGGGATACGCTACTGGGATGCACGCTGCACTCGCATATCCCACCAGAAGCAGAGGATATTGTACGAAGCAAGGCCAATGATTTCCGTCGTATCGCAGAATGGACCGTCGCCGACCATACCGCTGAGCATGCTTAGGATGTGGAATTGCTGGTCGACGAGATTAGCTTCATCAGGCGGCCCGAAGCGCAAAGTGTCTCGAAAAGGATCGTGGTAAGCACCCATCATGCTCCAATCACCAAGGGAACCTCTCAATCTATCCACGAGGGAAGCCCGTGGAGTGCGGCGTTTGCCACATGCCTTATCGAAAATGAGCAGTGATCATGGCTTGATGGTGTCTAATTGTGGATTTTCGGCCATACTCAATATTCCTCGGAATCCGTTCACGAGAACGTGAAACTCTTCAGAAATCAGAGCGGATATTGTTCCAAGAAATCAAAGAATCCATTGGCTCTATGGCTGAAGTCTCATCTCACTGGCAGACAGAAAGAAACTGCTTTCGACATCGATAAAGTCGTTCAGGTTTAAGGCGTCAGCTATCTAATTAGCGGCTTCCACAGTCACTCTACGCGGTCATCTCGCCTGACAATGGCTTCAAGCTTGCCCGTGAACAGACACAGACGTTCCTCCACCGACGAAACGGCTCTTTAGGGCTTTATCTACTGTCGGAGAGCATAAGTGAACGCTCGGTCATCGTTAAGGGCTGGGAAAGCCATACATATGCTCTCATTGGGAAATCAATCCACAGAGGGGCCAGCATTTCATCAGGTTATTCTGCCTGGGCATTTTTGGTGCCCTTGAAGATTTCAAAGGGTCCTAGTTCGTCTCCATATGCTATGTGCCAGAACTGCGGCATATTCTGCGGAGATTGCAGGCAGCCACGAGCCATGTTTGTAAACGCTCAGAGAATATCTTTGTCGATGACTGAGCTGGATCAGGCAACGCCCTTTTTTCATCTAACTACCAGTGTCGCCAGTGATCACGAGCAACGGATGATCTGGAGTTGAAATTTTACATACTGAATCATGACTAGATGTTGGACTCAATACATAGTATCACAGCTGAATGGTAGGAAAAGAACATTGTCTGCCGATACATGTCCTTGAATCTAAATCTCAGTAGTTTGCGTGTCTCATTACTTAGCTAGGTATGTGTCTGTCTAATTTCCTCCTGATTCTCTGGTCGCGACACCCGTACCTCGCTCCCTCATCTGCTAGATCATGAACGGATTTCTCCTCATTTTCTCCACCCGAACCCTGTTATTCCTCCTGGTATCTCTGTCTCTTTGTAGAGACAAAGGTTACATCGCCGAGTACAAGGCAATACTGGCTAGGTACCGTAGGCTACTGCTGATAGGTAAACTCTCCAGTCTACCTGTTTCTTCCGCTTTGGGTCTCAAATATGAAATTCTTATTGTTCGAGATTTCACTGCCTGTTGCTCCTGATGGTCATTTCTGGAGCACAAGCGATTCACGCGACCAAATACATACCTATGCATCCGTACTGGGAGTGCAGAAGTTTGGTCATGTAACCCCCAGTATTTAGCTTTTTCTCGCACCTTTCTTCCCGTTTCGTCTTCTTCCTCCCCCAGTTCCAAGGCAGACATGAACGATCTAGCAGAGTAAAGAGAGTCTACAAATCATCTAGCAGTTACGGAGTAAAGACTGCATGAGTACCCTCAGGGTTGACTCTTGGTTAGATGAGCTCCGGGACACTCAGGGGGTCAGGCAAAACTGATACTGACACGGAAATGACTGTAACTTGGGAACGCTTACCCTCGCGCGAAACAATTCCAAAGAACCTGTTTTGGTAGATGATTTCGAGGTGTCTCTGCGGTAGCCATGGTGGCCAATAGGGTTCGAAAAGCGATGATATACCCGTCGTTATTCACTTTCAGATCGAGCATCCATTTTTTCCCGAGGGACTTGTTGATTCTCGTAATATGCGACTTCACATGGTAGACGTTCTTGCCTCACGTGTCTTCGATGAAAAATGGGCCGGTTTGACGCGCATCGAGCTTGGTGGTTGGGCTTTCAGATGTCAAATGCGCGTTTCGAAGCATGACCCAGTCATCCGATTTTGAACTGCATATCCTGTCGTCTCTTGTCGTAATAGTGCGCCTAGCATGCCTCGGCTCGTTCGAGGGTTTTGGCAAGGATTTCTTGCTGGCGCTTGATCTCCTCGGCGTGGCTCTTCGCTATCTTTCCCAATCTCGGGTTCCCGGTCCACGTCAACCCTCAATGTTCGGTCTGAACCCCATAAGGGACTCAGCTGGTGCGACGCTCGTGACACTGTGGCGGGCGGAATTGCAGGAAAATTGAGCTAAGGGGATCCAACGAGCCCAATCGTTCTGCTGAAAACTAACGTAATTGCGAATGTAGCACTCGAGGGTTTGATTCTGGCGCTCCGTTTGACAGTCCGTTTGCGGATGATACGCCGAACTCAACCGGCGTCTTACCGCAAGATAGTGGCAGATGGCGCTCCAGAATGCCGAGGTGAGCAGGCTGCCTCGATCACTGACAATGTGTTTGGGCACAGTGAAGTCGAGCAGCCGTCGGTATAGCATCTTAGCCAGTCCTTTTGCATCGATGTCGGGCCGGGTGGGTTCGTAGATTGCAAACTTCGTCAGCAGGCAAACAATGACGAGGATTGCATTGTAAAATTTGTTCTCTCACTTCGAGGTAGGAAGTCCGGTGATAAAGTCCATGCTGACTATCTCGAACGGTTCCGATGAGACAGGCAACAGGTTCAGCATTCCGTAGGGCTTGTGTCAATGAATCATATTGCCCTGACACACTTGGCAGGCGGTGACATGGTAGTTAACATCTTTTTGGCTTTCCAAAGGTTCTGCAAGCGAGCAACCTCCCATGACTGCACTCGAGAGAACGTTTTGCTCGAAATGCGCATCTTCCTCGGCGAGCATCAATTCCTCGATTTCTTGCTCACCAAGTTCCTCGTCCGTTATCCCAGCAACAGTTTCCAGAGCCCTTGCATTCATCGAAATGTACACTAACTTGTTGACTCTGGGAGGAGCAAGGCGATTTCGGAGCTTATTATGTTGAAATTCATTTCAGAAAAACTCCGCTCCGATGCCACTGAATTTGCCTTGGTGAAGACGGATAGCGAGCTCCGCAACCTCAGGAGCGTCCGAGGACTGAATATTCCAGAAAAGAAGAGGGTCATCCGCATACATCCAGCGCAAGGCGTTGAAAAAGTTTTCATCGTTGCGCCAGAAATCGTAAAATTGCTCCAGCCCAGCTTTCCTAACATACTCAATGATCGCCGTGTGAACGTGACACGTATGCTCCTCAAGTCGCGACGAGCTATTTTTTTTTTTTTTTTTTTTTTTTTTTGGCTGCAAATAGTACGCCAGAATGTGGAGGTTGCTCAATTGGCGTTCTTGCTGGGAACGCCATGAAGGTCCTTTGATATAATCCATGATATCACTCTCGGAGGACGTTCATTTCCCTTTCTCTTCGAGGGTTTCACGGAGATTGAACCAGCGTTTTGCAACCTGGTGAAATGTGAGTCATTCTACTCCTGGTAGCAAAGCTGGAAAGATGCCAAATTAACCTTCACAACGCTGGAGCTTTGGCTCTCCGACATCCTCAGAGGCTCATCAATCACGGCGAGAATCTTGGCCAATTGCTCCAGCTTGTCCCAAAACATCATGTCCATCAAGACATCCATTATGGCCGTTTTCTCTCCTGTCTTCCTGCCCCAATCACGTAGCGCTTTTTGGAATCTCGGGAGAGACTTCACCATTCGAAAGGTCGACCCCCACCGAGTGATTACAGATCCAATCAGGGCGTAGTGCCTCCCGTAATTGGATTCTTGGTGTCCTCGGAGGAAAGAATATTGTTTCGGCGAATGTTTGAAGTATTCGATGATCTTTGCTGTTGGTTCGAATACTTCCTTGATAGATCCTAGGCCGAGGATGACCTTCAAAAAAACTAATTGGATCCCGTGGGAGTCGCACGGAATCTTGAATGCTTTGGACACGCGGGAGTCTTGTTTAAGAACTGACCATGCTTTCAACATGGTGCTGCATGTGTCTGTTGAAAAGGAGTTTATGCACGTCTAGTCGAAATCCGACGGCGCCAGGCGCTCTAGGTTGCGGAGGACACTAGACGCTATTCTCTCAGTGTCAAAGGTACCTTCCGGTACCTCCTCTGACGTGAGATAATAGGACTGGCCCAACTCAGCCAGTGAGATATTAAGAATTCGGTTCGATCTCATTTGAACCATTGGGGTGCTTTCTGGGGATTCAGATAGTAGCACTGCGCGTAAAAGTGCGTTCCTCCGCAGACGCATTTCAAACTCGATTTGTTTGTTTAAAGTTTAATTCGTTCTGCTTCTTCCGTCCCCTCGTTTTGGCCACCAAGAGTGACGTAGGATCCCGGATGATCTCCTAGCGATGGGAAGCACTTCCGATCGGAAGATAAGAATTTTCGAATCCGCTGAAAGTCCGCGATGCCATCTGAAGAGAAGGATAATCCTTGAAGGTTTTTCGAATCAGTTTACGTCTCATGTCGCGAGTACCGTCCGGGTAGAGAGGTGTTCCGCACAGATGTAGAACATCCGAACGGCCTCATGATTCTCGATATGCCCAATCTGACGGCCTCGGTCATAATAGCTTCGAAATCTTGGAGCCATTTATCAAGATTCCTCCACGCCAGGCCTCTTTCAATGGTGGCAATCTCTCTCTAGAACTCTCAGCCAACTATCTATCTCCAGGACTGTCAGCTTCAGGGCTGAGCACTAATTAGGCGAGGTGATGCACTAGGCCGGATACGAGACAAGGGCCTCTCCGACAAGTATTGAATTCGAGGATGTCGAATAGATACATGTATGGTTTGTCGCTATAATAATCATCGGTCCGGCCGGCATCAGTCGGATTTCGAATTATTTGCGGTCATTTCTCATGCGCCCTTTGGTAATGAAGGGCGATACTGTCAACGTACTGCTATCAAGCCGCCTGATAATTTCATCCGGTGGGTGAGCGTGTATCTCGGGGGGAGGAGCGATGCCAGGCGCATAACCCGACAAGAGAGCTTCGAAAGAACCGGACAAAAGGCGGACAAACTGATGATGCACTTCCCCTTTCTGAAGAGCTCACACTTGCGTGCATGCTCGCTTGTATGCATGCACCAGGCTTGTGACTGATCCAAAGTGAGTCACGTGTTCAGGATCGTCCGCATGCCAAGACGCACTAGGGCTTCAGGCCCTAGGCTGCGCGACGTTACCTCTCTGGTATGAAAGGAGCTTGCCGTCGACATGTCCCAAGCATGGAGGTTACCAGTCTATGTACCATGTGATCTGACTGCAGAATGTCACTGCCCTATCTAAACCCTGCAGAAAACTGCGTGATATATCGCACAGATCGTCATGTGGGACTCCAAATAGAGAGTTCTCCGGCGAACGGCTGGGATTTACTCGGATCGTTTTTGCACAAGGCCGATTGATTGATTGACTGCCTCCCTAAGGTGAATCCGTTCTTCAAGGATTTTGGTCGCGGGTGCGAACATGGAGATACATGAAGTCACAGCCCAAATTGCCGAAGGGCTTTGATGGAATGTATCTCATTTAGGAATAGTAGCTTCATGCGCGCTTTGACGCTTCTGAACGGACCGAGTTGCTCATTGCTATGAACCTGTAAACGGGTATTACTACTGATTTACATTGTGAACTCTCGGATTGATGGTTTCTCGCTGAGGTCAGGTTGGCTATTCTTGGCATTACACTCTCAACGTCCAAGCACAGCGGCTGAGATTTCGGGTTCCGGCAATATGTTGGCTTCGATCGCTCAATATGGCAGTAGGCTAAGAATCTGAGAATGCCGTTCTTTCCTGTTGTGCATGGGAATTGAACTCATCATGCAGATGATACGGTATTGTTAACGTCAACCATGTGAGTGTGACCTGTCACAACTCCTTGTTCAGATTGAAAAATCGCATACTTCGTATACGGAGTTCCCATGCACCATTCTCCGTATTCAGTAAGGAGCACACAATCAGCGCCAGTCAATAAGGGTAGGATATCGTGCATTGACGATGTCGCGTCCAGAAAGTCGGCGAGCCCCTTGCTCAACGCCTGAACCTGATTCGCGATTGCATATCGTGTCTCGCGTCTGCTTCGCGTCACCTGATGACCAAAATGAGTTCATACTCTAGAGATTTAATGCTCCTCATGAGTCATGTCTAAAGCTCCGTACACCATTATGTAGCCTAACGGAACACCGTACTGTTATCCTATCGCATGCAAGGAACCGACTGAGACAGCTAGGCTGTGTAGGCTTACTAGTGGTATATGTACACCGTTGTTTGACTTTGGGCTAGTCCGCATAGCCGGAGCTTCAGCCTGCGACCGGGGATCGATATGAGTCAACAAAAAAGGCAACCGGCATGAACGCCTCCCTGAACCAGCCGGACCGGCCGACTGGTACATAGCCGGCGGAGCACTCGGACCCGGGCCGCGCCAGACTGACAGTCAGCTCCTTGGGCATTGAGCCGATCAATCATTCAATTGGATAATGTAGCTGTCAACAGCACCTAACTATAGTAGGGACTGCGAGCACGAAGTTCCAGATCTCAATGAAACTGAATCCAAGCAGTTCCGGTCAGATCATCGTAAAGCACCGGCCCTATGTTGGGCCATAACAACTGAAATTTCGGGTCCAATACCGATAAATCTCGAATAAGATGTGCCATTCACCGGTTGGGGATCTACCGAAAGAGGTATGGTATGCCAAAGGGCAGGGCTCAGTCGGATTGGATGAATTAGGGCTTCAGTGCCAAAAGACCCCTGTCCAGTCCACGCGACAAGACGGTACAAGGTACGATCCAGTAACATTGTGACTAAGAATGGCCTGCAGCGGATCGGCGGTGAGCGGAAGACAACGAAAAGTTGTCCTTCACTCTCCGAACCCCCCTGACAATTTAGTATCTTTCAATGAACAAATTTGGACACCGTGCTTACTGGATGATGCAGTTGTCGTATTCATCGAATCAGTTACCGGAATTGGTTGCTAATCTTTCCATTCTCGAGCCTTTCTGGCCTCGCCTTGCCTGAAGTCCCTGTCCAAAATCCAAACGTTTTAGCGTTCACTCCCCTACCTCCAGTGAACAGTACATCAGCCGCTCCTCGGCGTTGATCAACACACAATCTGGTTGAATCTCGGAATCGCGGGCCGAGCGATCTCATTTTTCAGCTCTTTTTCCTTCCCTTTGTCAACGGTCCCTTGCTTTTTGGGCCAATTTAAATTTCCACTTGTTCGCGTCGGTCGCCCTGGAACCTAAGCCGCTCTGGAAGCTGATGAGCCACGAATTACAGTGCGTGATCCGTCCTCACCGATTTTTATTTGTCCTCATTGGCCTAGTTTTCTCAGAAATAGGCAGCTCAAACCTAGGTAAAGAAAAGCGTGGGTAGCCTACATCCAGAGAGTATTAATTCGTAGACGAAGTGTTTCTCTGAATTCATGCACAGTAGAGTTCGAGCGTGAACAGCCTGCAGTGCAAAGCTGTCGGCCTACGGGTTCCACCGTCGAATTAGGAACAGGCTCGAGAAGGTACGTAAACTACAGGAGCAGCCGCGCATTTAGACACTGAACGAGATACGGGGTACATTAAATGGGTACACGACCGAAATTAATAATGACATGGCAAGAATAACCGACCGTGCTGCTCCTGTCCACCAAATGTCCCAAACCAACAGATCGCAATTTCCTTCGCAAAGTTTCCAAATCCTTCCTCCTCTAACTGTTTTCAGTCCAGTCCATCCATCCATATGCATGCTCATGAACAAATCCCGGACTCCCAAACAATGCATGAAACAAGCTCGCTGTGAAAAGAAACCAAATGGCCTCCCTCCAAGTCGTGTGCGTGTTCCAACCCTGCCAAATGACCCTTCCACTCTATCAAACATCCCTGCCAAGAGAAAAAGTAACAAAACAAGAGTATTGAATGCAAGTCATGTAGCTTCGTGACTGTTGCCAGCACAGTCTGAATCACACAAGCAAAGCAACAATGACCAGCCTGACAGCTGGATTGCGTGCTGTCCGCGATTGTAGCTTGGTCCGTAGAGAAGAGAAAAGTCATTGATCATCGCACTTCAGGCGCAATTCTAGCTGAAGTCGCAGCCGGTATTGCCCAGAAGCGTCTCAGCTTCTTAGATCTGAACTGGTTCGTGCCGATAAAAGTAGCCGAGTCTCCTCCTCGGGATTGATGACGTCGCCTTGATTTGTTGTCAGCATCGAATCATGGCGCCGGCGTGCGCTTAGATCTTCAGTCTCCACTTCTGGCTGAGCCGCAGTATCATTGACGCGAGAATCAACGTCCCGCACAAAGAAGCTCTCCGCCGCGCCAACTGCACTGATGATGCCGCATACCCACCAGGAGAGGATGGAGAAACCAATCGCAAGTCCCTTTGAGTTCAACAATGTGGAGCACGTCGGGCCCAAAGCGCGGCTTAAACTCGCCACTGACCCTGCTGCGCCGTTGATAGAGCCAAGAGCCGCAGCTGAAGGTGCGGAGTTGGTGAGCAGAAGATTGACCGAGGGGAAAGCAATGACGTGGAGAGTGATCTTGGCCAGCAGTGCTAATTGCGCGACCGGAATATGGAGAATGGGCGGCAGCAGGACCAAGTACGGCACGGCGAAATAGAGTGGTGTCCAGATTACCAAGACGAAGCGGAATGCGCGTAATGTCCCATAGCGTCGAACCAGGAAAGGAAAGAGACAAAGCTGAGCAAACAGAGAGTAGGCACCTTGTAGGCCGTTCATCACCCCGACCGTCTTGGGAGACTTCCCCAGACCTCCCGTGAAGCGGAAAGGCGAGATCGGTGGGTTGTCAGGCTTTGGCGTCTCGAGGAAAATAGGCATCAACACGTCGAATGAGACGCTATGGCTGTAAAGTACCGTCAGAACCCGTCTGGTATTGTAAGGTACATCACACTTACTATGCCAGAATCCCATAGCCAATAATGATGAGTACGATCTGTTTGGTGAAAGCGCCGGTGAAGCCCACTTGCGTAGCATTGCACTGTTGCTCGACATCGTCTTGTCCGAGAATCACAAAGCGGGAGCGTTCAGCGCACGACGATCGTGGAGTCGCCTCCCTGCTTGTGTACGCTGGTGGAGGATCATCCTCAAATGGACTAAATTCCTCGTCGCGGATCAGTTCGGCTTTTTCCGCAATTGGTGGAACGAGACTGTGACCCTGCACCGGCCTGCAAAAGGTCTTGCCCAAAAGCCAATGACCCAACTCCAGACCTAGGTCCCTTCGATGTTTCTTTTCCGCATGCGTCTCTTCCAGGAATAAGATGCCGATGCTGATGCCAAACGCAAGGATAACAACGCACGCCAGATTTGGAAGCAGGAAGGGAAAGCGGTCCAGTAGACTGCCTGGTGCGCAAAAATCAGGGTAGTTTTCGCATGGTTGGACCAAAGCTCCGCCCATTACAGGACCAATGATGGATCCGAGACACCAAACAAACGGCATAATGGAATATGCCCTGGGCTGATGCTCCTTGACTGTCACGATCTCCGCAACGGTTGTCTGGAGGACACCAATGTTCCCGTTGAGGAGACCGCCGAGGGCTCGTGCAAGGATGGCAGTGGCATAGTTGGGCGCAAATCCAAAAACCAGCATACTGATGGCAGTACCAATCAAACCCATGATGAGCACGGGCTTGCGGCCTACCTTGTCACTCAGGCGCGACCAGAAGACGCCTGAAAGGAACTCGGTAAAGGTAAAGGCCGAGGTAATCATACCAGCATAGAGACCGATAACTTCCTCTTGGTCCGTTACATGAAAGTACTTCACCATGTAATAGGAATACGGGAAGATAGACATAAATGCAATGGGTTCACATATGCGGACCAGAGCTGTCGATCATCATTAGCCATGGGTCAATTCGCAAGACAATCTGCTCACGGAAGCCCAGTGAGCAGCAAAACATCAACCACACGTACCAAGAACGAACAACTGTCGAGTTGGAAATCCATCACTAGACTGGAAACGGCGCTTCCACCAGCGCACGAGGAACATCATGAGTGTCTGGCGAGCAGTGCGCCAAAGCGATCGACTGACAGAGAATTAAGCAGGATGGGAACCGACACCTTTAAATAGGGCTGTTCTTCAATGGCATGGAATTCTGGCCTAGGATTGCAAAATCGTATGTCGGAACAACGGAGAGCACCGATGCAGGACCGGTACGCGTATGCTGTTGGAGGCACCGCCCAGTTCAACTTCGATTTATATCTGAGTAGTCCACACTGGCCACGATGCGGAAGATAGCATGGATCAAGTGGAAAACTCAGCTACTGGGTGTTCTTCTGATGTGTCGTCGGTATCTTCCGAGTGCCAACGGAGAGCACCGATGGGATACTTAAGTATGACAGCACACATCTCACCGTCTACAATTTAATTTAATCAAGTGGGCCAGGAAAGGGGACGAATGGATCCATGAAGACAATTTTGAGTTATTCGTATGAAATCACCGTGCAGAGCTGTTGCCTTACAGTTCGTAACTTCGTGACAGGTAGAATGGATCTCGAAGCATGCAACCCAACTATGACCCACAGATCGTGAAATACAGCGTAAGATCCCATGCATGGTCACCTTTATCTGGAACCGGCATTTCTCCAATAGGACGAGAGGCTGAAGAGTAAGATTCGTAAGTGTACTCCATAGTTGAAACGCCTAGGTCCCGAGAATGGGAGACTGAGAGCAACTGTACCCAAAACCCAGAACCGTCCCAACGGAGAACACACTCCTTGTCCATTTCACAAAAAGGGTCATTTAACCGAGGGATCCAAGAGACCAGTGCAAGAAGGAAAAAAAAAGAAAACCAAGCGTTGACGCGAATCAGTGGTCGAGATGATTTCGGTTCTCAGTTTCACCGGTCGTCGAAACGAGGCTTGGAAAGGCAAAGGGCATCCACTTGGTCACAATTTCCGCCAGGGCCGCAGGCCTGGTTCCTGAGTCCCGGCGCCGGGGAAATCGACAACCACAGCCACGCTAGTCCTATGGAGTCAATGATCATCGTCCTATCCAGAGGGCTGGATTTGGTGACAGACAGGATAGGCTAAGCTCCTTTAGTGCGAGTGTTAGCTCCACCAGGCTGTCGGGGAATTTGGACAACATTCATGGCGGCTGGGCCATGGACCAGGACAAGGGATAAGACGGGGCAAGGCTGCCCAAGAACGACTAGTACGAGTACGAATACCTACTTTTTTTCTTACTAGGTTATGGAAAAATGAGTCCCTTCTTCGGACGGTATGGAGTCCGGAGGGCGAGGTGCGATTCCGGCTGCCCAGACAAATCTCTGCTTCCAGTTCAGCTCCCAACGCCTGTCAAAGTCGGTCGCTCCAATGGAGTGGGCCGTTTAGCACAGTCCAGAAATGGAAGCCTCTGCCAAATGATGGCCATGAATTCAGGAGGTCTTCGATTCGTACTGAGTTTTGAACGGAGCACCGACAGACTAGGGTATAGGTTGACGGTTTGCCCCTGATGGGTTGAGCTTCAAAGATGGGCACAAAGGGGGTCGCGTAAATTCTGCCAAGACGAGACAATCCCATGCATTTCTCTGCACTCGCGACTCTTCTGCACGCGGTCAATCGTGCATGAGATTCGAAAGTTTTCTGCCACCTTTGGCTTTCGGAAATCGGAGAGTCCTGTCGCCATGGGAACAATTCCATCTGAGATTAATTGCTCGTGTTGCGGCGGCTGTTAGGTTAGCACGAACTCCATGACACATGACAGACAAGTTTCTCCCCACCCCAGGGGACAAAAGGCGCGTGGAATCATAGGCCGGGTCCGAAGGGCGGGATTCCGGGACGAAGATTCCGGAAAATACGATGAAGAAAGCTTGAATGTTCAGGCTTGTGATTGGGACACTGATCACCACCCCCTGCGGAACCGACTATTGGCCGGCTCTTTTGTGGAAAATTGTCCCGATCAAACTTGGCGCTTGGATGGGTACCTTAAGCCCATAACGCGGGGGATCCTTGATCCTCGACCCTTCCCACTGGATAGGACAATGGTCAAAGTGGGAACTCTGACGGTCCAACTAGTAGGAGGCTAAAACTGGCGGACGATTCTGAGATCAGCTGGTCCACTACGATGATGTCACAACAGAGTCGAACAGAAAATCAGGAACGGCTTCGTGAATATGAAGGGAGACTACTATAACTGCGGTAAGACGACAAGCCGAACGCCAAGCACGCTGAAAGAGCGGAATGCTGTGTCCCGTGATACCCTATGAGCACTTCTACCATGATCTGATAACCCAGCCGACGGAGTATCCAAGTGACCGCTAGCCTACTTTGTACAAAATTACGAAAGAACGTTGGCTGGCTGTAATTGCGCCGAAAGGGGATCGCGGAAGCTCCGATAGATCGACGCAACGACGTCATCACTGATGTCTGAGTTCAATGGCAGCTAGTGAAGTCGGAGGTAGCGATGTTGACTGGCATGGAAGCAAGCCGATGCTCCACCGGCCCGCTCCAGCGGTGACGGCTTCGGTTAACGGACTTCCCTTTGGGCATACGATGCTCTCTTTGCGTTGACAGACGCAGTCTGTCGTAGTTACAGTAGTTTGATTCGTCGGCCAACAAAGGAGTTGCTTGGGAGTCGTAGAATGTTCGGTGTAGGTACTCCGTATGTGATTGCTAATCACCGGACTCGAGCGATTGGCTCATACGAGTCGTCCGCTCTTGACCGGGAAAAATGAAAACAACATTTGTTGTAACTCATCATCAACGGTCGTGTCAATCAGGCCCACGATAGCAGGCAGTCTCTAATGGGTGGCAGACTTTCCAAAACAATCTTACGAGTACAGACAGTATCAACCTCCAACTTGCATACAGAATGCTACCGGCCCCTAACCCCACATTTCCCATGCAAAATAACGTCATAATCAGCGTCTCTGATCGATGGAAGGGCGCTAATGTATGTGCATGTTTATCCAGATCGGGAACGGGTACAGCGATTTCCCGTCAGTAATATCAAAGGCATTATCACCGGAGGGTTGTACGGAGGGAGTGAATTCGAATCAGGACCAACGATGGAATCAGAACCAGTGAATACCGGTTGCCTTGTCCAACCATCCGGCGGTGCCATTTGTTCAGCCTCCCGCTGCCCAAGTGGCTGAGTCTTCACCGCTCCTTGGGCTAGCAAGCTGTTATCAGATCGAATACTTACTCGTACCGTACTTCTCGGCAATACCGAGAGCCTACCCCGCGAACCCGTACTGTACACATGGGTATTCGGCACCTCGCACACTGTTTACGCCGCATATCCGGCGACTAACGGTCCCCTTCCTGAATGCAGCAAGTCCGGGCGTCCATGTCAGCATACTGCCGCGTCCCAGATGTGATCAGATGACCTTGAACATTAGCAGTTCTTGACAGGGCTTCCTTTCTTCCCGGCCCCGGTCGTAACCCTGTTCATCCGACTATAATCCTTACAATGCTCGGGGACCACCGAACAGTCCCCGAGAAAAGCTCGGAAACGATGCATACCACCAACTACCCATGGAATTCTAGCGAGTTCGCCTGCAATCCGGGTCTGCAACCTGTCAGCATGCTGTACTACGGAAATTGTCGCTAGCATGCCGAGGACGTTCATCTTGGCTGCTTATCTACGCTCTATGTTGAACTCCCTATGACAGGTCCGTTGTAGCCTGATGGTTCACCTAGTGGTAGTCTTTGCTTTTGGAAAAGAGAGAGTTCATGCCAAGCACAAGTGCCGGGCTTTACACATCGCATGATGACTTGCGTGGAGGTATACTCTGTACTATCACTTTGGGACAAAGGAATCACACAAAGATCAGGTGATCCTGGAAATTGCCAGGTCCTTCCTCAGGCTCAATGTCCTGATTGTTTGTAGTCTTGTCAAACAGATGAACCCCCGTCATTGACAAGATGGAGGGCTTCGTTTCCGATTTGACCGGCGAACACGAGGGTACAAGCACAGGGGACGGAGTAACAGGGTGACCAATATTAGATTAGTGCCCAACAGGGCCCCAAGTCATCAGCGCTGGGCGTCCATGAAGGCATGGGATAATCGGGCATGCCTGGGGACAGTACTACTGTAAGCACCCCTGTAGAGTACGAAGCTACTCTGTACAGCATTAGAGCCATGCAGTTATTGTCGACCAGTACTCTGGACGGGGTACTCCATCAGGTGCTTTTTCATCAACCCCATGTACTAACCTGGTCTACCCCGCTGTAAGGCTACGGCATACTAACGCTGACTGTAAATTCCCGCCTGTTATTGCACCGATAGCACTATTACCGAACAATTCAAGCAATCAATTAGGCCAGTCATTCGTAGTGATCAATCGCTGTGCACGCTATGTCGGGGTTCTATTGAGAGATTCAATGGAAACTCGGCTCCGTGTCCCGCCCGCATCCCCAACATTGACGTCATCCGCGTTAACTTGCCTCCGAGAACAGTACTGTAATTTACCATTGACTTGGCAAGCAAGCTGCAAGTATAACTGGTATGAAGACGTGGTTAGGGCAAGTCGGTACACACGTGGGACAGTGCAAATCTGTCAGAAAACGCAGAGCAACCAGCATTACAGACTGAACTTCAGCAACTTCTCTGTCCTCAATTGATCGGTCTGATTGGATACCGGGATGGTGGCTATCGAGAGTTTATGACCGGCAGAATCGGATTCCTTCCGGTGGACGAATCAACAAGCGGGATGACCGAGGAGATGAATCCGCTGAAGCAAAAGCCTCAACTCTAATTTTGAGGAGCCGGGGGATCTTGGACGGAGCACCTACGAGTACTGGCCAACTTGCACGAGGCAGTGTCCTGCATTCCGTACATGTCACCGCTTGCTAATGTCGGATCCGAATCAGAAATCAATCATACAGCGCAGCTTCTCCATATCAAGATGGTGTTTGGAGTCGTCTGGTGAGAGAACAACTGACGCAACACGCGGTGAAGCTCAGGAGGCTGGGCGATCCTCCGCCAAACTGTCCATCTCCACTACGGAGAACGAGTACGAGTTCACCGTACCCATGTCTCAGGGAGGCGTCGCGGCTAATCTAACCTAAATCGTGGCACTCCTCCGTGATGCTGTCCTGATCTGGTGCTTCATTTCTTCAAGCAAGGGAGAGTGTGTATTAACCTACTCCGTATGGAGAATGTTCTCTGTACACTGGTCAGAGTGTTTATGCGGTCATGTGATGTGTGAAGCCTGTCTAGACGAATGAGAGTGCCCCTGTCAGTTCGTTCACGTGACAAAGTTTGAGGCAAGGATGATTTTGCGGTGCAAGTTTGATCATGCTGCACAGCAGACTGGACACAGTTCAGCGTGAGATTTAAGTCGAGACCAAAAAATGACCAAATTACATCATACATGGTTGCCATTCTTATATCCATGTCTTTACAGAACCGATGCTACGCGTCGATCAACCATCAGAGCCGCGGAAAAACTTCTGCGGACGTATCGAATTTATCGATACCACAGTTCAGTCCATACGCCAGCCGAGCCAGTCGCCCGTGAACCTCCTTCGCATCTGAACCCAGATCCTTCTGACTATTCGCGATTCCTATTCAAAGACAAATGTACCCTCACAGTCGTTGCGGGATCAGGAGGCAATGGGTGTGTGTCCTTTTTACGCGAGAAGTACATTGACGAAGGGCCGCCGAACGGAGGCGACGGCGGTAGCGGAGGCAGTATCTATATCCAAGCCATTGACGGGCTCACCAGTTTGCACAAACTTGCTCGGCGGGGAATCATCCGTGCCGGGCGCGGGAAGAACGGACGCGGCAAGAGTCAGGGCGGAAAGCGAGGGCACGATGTTGTCATCCAGGTCCCCGTGGGCACTGTCGTCCGCGAAGTGGGAAGATATGATCCCATCGCAGAGGAGGAGCGGAGACTCCAAGAGTTGCGAGAAGAGATGTCAGAGGAAGAGGCGCTTCGAGTGATCTCAGCGCGTCGATTTGTCATGTATCCTGGGTCTCAGCCGTCCGACTTCCTTACCATGAATCTCCCGACGCTGCCTCCGCCTCAAAGATCCCCATTGGCCGCTCTGGAGCCTCCGGCGCCGATATATCTAGACCTCTCGAAGCATATGGACAAGCCAATGCTGTTAGCCGCCGGTGGTGTGGGCGGTTTGGGCAATCCGCACTTTGTTTCGCGTTCTATATGGCGACCCCGGTTTGGTACAAAGGGGGAGGGTGGTTTGACACTACATCTGGAGCTCGAATTAAAGCTACTTGCCGATGTCGGGCTTGTCGGTTTCCCGAACGTCGGAAAGAGTACGTTGCTGCGTTCACTCACAAACAGTCGAACGCGAATTGGTAATTGGGAATTCACAACATTGTCTCCTAGCATTGGAACTGTGATTCTGGACAACTTTAAGGGGAGACCCTTGATTGACTCTGCCAATAAATCTCGGCGCACCCGGTTCACTATCGCTGATATTCCTGGGTTGGTGGAGGATGCACATCTAGACCGCGGGCTCGGCCTAGGGTTCCTCCGCCATATCGAGCGCGCGGGCATCTTGGGGTTTGTTGTCGACCTCAGCACCGGCAACCCGGTGCAGCAGCTCCAGAAACTCTGGCACGAGATCGGCGAATACGACAGAATGCGGAATGAGCCATCGGAAGCCCATTCTCAAACGGGACCTGTGTCGTGGATTGACTTGGGTGAGACGACCTCCAAGCCATCCAGTTCGAAGAGCCTTCCGCCGCTGTCATTGCCGCCAATCTCCAAGAAGCCATGGTTCGTTGTGGCTACAAAGGCGGATCTGCCAAATACTCAGGAGAATTTCATGGCTCTCCAGCAGTATGTTTCTGCTGTGCAGGCAGGAACACAGCCGCATCCTTCTGGCCACAAAGATGCATTCCGGGAACGGTTGGTTGTGATTCCCGTGAGTGCCATCCGGGCAGAAGGAGTTGAAAGTATACCCGGCTTGGTCATGAGCTTTTTAGACAAGCAGTAATGAGTCATGCCACTCTACAGTGTTCTGACCGTGAAAGGATTTGCATGGAACAGTCTACGATCCCATACATACTCTAATTGTTGTACTTTTATCATTTATTCACATATTGAGAAAAGTTTTTTGAACTAATTGCAATGAGGCCGATTGATTCGTGGACATCTGCAGCGCGTAGGCTAGGCACGTGTACTCTAGGCTGAGCTGCCGAAATGTTGGCGTCGATCATTAGCCGGGATGATCTTAGGTTAAATCATCTCATCCCCACAGCAAGCGCGCCTCTTCATCGTACCTCTCTAGCGTTGCTGCCACCTTGTGGAGGTCCTTCTTTTTCCTTTCTGAGCAATGTGAGCCCGATTTCGACCTCAATTACGGACGACCGTGGCGCTATGCAGGCTCTCGTGGAGTCCACCTTGCAGGCCATCTTTGACCCTCCAGCAACGGACTCCATCCTTGAGTGTGTCGACCATAACGCGAGTAAACTGCGGTCGCTCCTCCAAGATAACCCAGAGGATGCGCTCAAGCTTGCCGACGCCAAACTACGCGTGTTTCCGTACAAAGATGTCAAGGAATGCTGGCGCCGGCTGTACACAGACGCAAGCATCGTCCTGGCCATTCGCCTGATTTGCGCGAACTTGCTTGACGGCTCGGGCGTTTCAAATTCCTCGACCTCGCGGGATTCGTCCACACGCTCCCCGCCATGGTTGACCGAAGTGGTCCGCTATCTCGACATGGCGTTGATCATGGCCGGCGCGCCCGGCCGTGAGACCACAATCGAAGCTCTCTTCACCGAACTGCAACAGGCATGGCGATCCCGAAGGAAGGAGTCATCTGCTGCCGCCGAGTCCGATTCCGGTATCGACAGTCAACCGTCGGCCAAGCGGAGAAAGCTGTCGCCGCCCATGTTTCCTCCTGAAGCCACCCCAGTTCCGGAAATCACGCGCCCTATTCGACGCGTTTCGGCCCCGTCATTCGATGCCATGGAACACCATATTCAAGAAGTGCGGACGCCATTGGTGATTACGGATGCAGTCAATCATTGGCCTGCTCTGTCCACTCGTCCGTGGACGTCACGGGAATATTGGTATGAGCGCACATTCGACGGCCGAAGGCTCGTGCCCGTCGAAGTGGGCCGATCATACACTGACGAGGGATGGGGCCAACGCATCATCCCGTTCGGCGAGTTTGTTGATCGCTATCTTTGGCGTTCGGCTGACGGTCGAAGCAAAGCAGCCGCGGGAGACGGGCAACATGGGGACGAGGAAAGTCAGACCGGCTACATGGCGCAGCATGATCTCCTTGCCCAGATCCCGGAACTGCGCAAGGACATTGCCGTTCCGGACTACTGCTACATTAGCCCGCCGGGGCCTGAAGAAGGCACGCCCGTGTATGAGAAGAGGCGACGGGAACGAGACGGCGACAGCAATGCCAACGCTCTGGTAGAAGACAAAGACAATGCGCTCCGAGACCTCGCTTCTCGAGGGAATCACAAGACCACTCAGACAGACCGTGATTCCGACTCTGGCGTTCCCGCCGATCCTATCATCAACACGTGGATCGGGCCAGCCTGGACAATATCCCCTCTTCACCATGACCCGTACCACAACATCCTGGTCCAGGTGGTCGGCGCCAAGTATATCCGCCTGTACTCCCCTCACACGCCAGCTTCGCAGATCCACCCGCGAGGATATGAAACCGTCCGCAAGGACGGCGAGGACGGTCAATCAGAGCACAAAATTGACATGTCCAATACCTCAAAGGTGGACCTGGCCGCCATAGAGCTGTCACCGGCCGAGTCAGACATGTGGGAAGAGATGTGGCCCGGCTTCCAGCAGGCCGACTACGTTGAGACGGTATTGCAGGAAGGAGAATGTCTCTACATCCCCGTGGGCTGGTGGCATTATGTCCGGGGGCTCAGGGCTGGGGTCAGTGTGAGCTTCTGGTGGGAATAACCAAAATGACTGAAGACGCATATATTCTTAGACTTGTTTCATCCCTGTTTTGGGTCACGAGCATTGCAAGTCCATGAAAATATATGGTATGTGTACCTAATGTCTTTTTTTAGACCCCGCATAGGTCTCAATTACAACTGGTCTGGAGAACGTGACTATTCAGCCCTAACTCATTGGCATTCATGTAAGGACTATTGGAAGTTTTGGACCTGAATACAGCCACCTCAAGCTTTCTTATCTGCATAAACCAGCGCCTCCAACTGAATTAACAGTCCAATCACTTTCATATCAGCGAACGGCAAGATCTGCGTAGCAATCATGCCTCCAACGCCATTCTCGCGATCCGCCCACCAGAAAAGATTCGCCAAACCGCCCCAGCTTGCCGTGGTCTCTGATCGCCCCGTCGGACTGGAGCCAGCCAACATGAATGACAGACCCCATCCCTGCGGCTTGCCAGGGTTAGGAGACAGGTCCGGGAGGTCATTCGTCAAATGCTTCTTTGCCGCTGTGATGCCTTGGCGACCAAAGTCGGGGAACTGGGGGATTTGGTTGCGAAACATCTCATCCACCGTGGACTTTTGCAGGATTCGGTTCCCAGTTTGTGAGGAGACGCCGTCATTCAGGAGCACAGAGATGATCTCTTTGAGAAGGTGCGTGCTGTGAGTATATCATTCTGTTTTTCGGTTTTTTTTTTAAAGGGGCTGCCAGAGGGCAAGACTTACTGCAATAGTCCTGTGGCTTGCCAAAGAGGCCGCCGCCACCACTATGGAAGAGATCTTCTTCTGGTTTGACAGAGAGCGAGCGATTGAGAAGATGATCTGTGACGTGGAGCGTGCCATCGGGAGCACGCTGGTTCATATAGGCCAGATTCTTCTTCATCGACTCCGTTGGGAGGAAGGACATCTCCGTGATGCCCAACGGCTCAAAGATGTGCTGTTGCATGTAGTCGCCGAGCTTTTGGCCGGTGGCCCGCTCAACGAGGATCCCGGCCCAGTCCATGCTGATCTTGTGGTTGTCAGTAGGCCGAGTTCTTTTGTTTCCCTGTCGACATGAGCAATCTTAATCCTTACCCCATACTCCCATTTCTCGCCCGGCTGGGCAATGAGTGGCTGGTCGACCATGGATATATGCCCGGAGAACTCATTGTACCCTCCCGGGTGCAAGTCACGCAGTTCCTCGCGGAAGAAGGAATAACTGAATCCAGCTACAGGCAGTCAGTACGGGTCTGTAGAAAGTATCATGCAAAATCACCTCGCTGGACGCACCGGTATGCGTCAACAAATGCCGAAGAGTGATCCTGCCAGTCTTCGGAACCAAAACCCCGTCCTTCAGCACCTTGACATCCTTCAGCTCCGGCGCCAGTCTCTCAACCTGATCGGCATCATCTAGAGACAGAACTCCCTTCTCGACGAGCTGCATGCACGCAATCGTCGTGATCAGCTTCGTACACGAGAAGAGGGAAAAGACACTGTCAAGGGTCATTGGCTCCTTGCTGGCTAGTCCCCGGGTTCCACCAGCGTAAGCAAACGTCTCGCCATCGCGATCCACGGATACGAACACCGCGCCGGGGATACCGGTGTTGCGGTCAATGCATGCTGCATCGAGTTTTTCCTTGATTGCTGCCGCGGTTTGCGGCGAGAGTGGTTTGGCGGTCATAGTGTTTGAGTCGACGACAGATTAGTACCGAAGTCAGCAGATTCACTAGATATCACGCGGTCACCGAGTTCACAGACTGGCCGTTTGAGAAACGATGTACGGGATTACTGAGGTTTATATATGCGTTCGTTGCTCTAGACTTAATCCCCTTGTGTATATATACACTGGAGATATAGTCACAAATGTCCTATGTCCGATGGCGATTTCGTATTTGATTAGAAATCATACAGAGTGCTCAAACCCTTAGAGATCAGAAAAGGTCCCCGAAGAACGAATCAAAGTACACTGAACTCTTCTCCTCGCTCCCTAACCAAGTGTTTTCATGATCTCGACGGTGGAGATGTTGGTGCGGTGTTTCGGCAGTTGCTCCGACTTTCCTGAAAATAGCAAATACTTGTATTATTTGGGAGTTGATCCCCGCATCGACATTAGTCATAAAGCTCTCCGTGAATTTTTCATCAACGAGGAATCTCGGAGATTAGCAAAACGCGTGGAAATCTCAGATATTCTGCTTCGGTTTGACTGACATTGCCTTTCAGGAACCATGTACTAACTATAGGGCGGGCCGCCGCGGGCCAAATTAACCTTGATTACGAATTGACCGGAATCTTTGTTTGATATGTTTGCATTACTTAGCGCCACACTATCCTTGCTAGCGGTATTTTTCTTACCATTCAAAACATCTAGAAGTACACATTTTACACTTCTCGCAACCATTGTTGTTTATTTTCCTTGACGCGCCGAATACCTCTGATCATCTTGCAACATCACAATGAGAATCGTCCAGTCCTCCTCGACGCCACCTTTTTTTACACATAAGCTAAAGGCATTGAGGAATGGTTCCTGGACAAGCTAATTGATTCTATGCCCCAGCGGTGTCGAGTGGTTATAAGGCAAAAGGTGGAAGTACGGAGTACCTCCTATTAGGTTTTACGAGTATGTTACAGTAATTATTTACACAAAGGTGTGTTTAAAGAGTAGGTTAATTATAAATACACACTACGCAGTAACTACTCCGTACGGAGTAATTAATTACTCCGTATCCTTTTCTAGTTCCTAATCTAAACTTAATTAGGAAGTTTCTTGATGGTCAGTGATAAATGCACACGACGGAGTTATACGAGTACGCTAATCCTGTTAGAGGAATTTGTAGTAGCCCTTGATCGTAGAGCCAGCGTTGGCATACAGTACACTAGCATCCCTTGCGATTGTGAGCCCATATGCACCGCTATCCAACAAACCCTTCGACGCATTCGCGCGTCTCGACAAGCACAATCGATAAGAGCGTTCCATCAGCCAAAATGAGCATAACCACCACGGAAAAATAAAATCTTTGTTGATGGCACTGATACGTTTTATACTACCGATAAGACCACAGCTGGCAGATCTTCCCTGGGCGGTCCCATCGTAGGAGAAGCATGTTGATTCATTGTCCCCTGGCTATTAGGCGGCGGTGGAAGCCTCTGAACAGGATGTTCACAATGCTAAATGGGATATTGTATGCGCTTTTGAGGGCGTTGGTTCCATCTTTGCCGAAGAGCCAGATCAACCTGATGTTGTGAATGCCGAAGATATTCCCGACTCAACTCTGTGTATTACTGCACCTTTTCATTGCTGACTTCCGTAGCTTTGATGTGTATCCGTAAGATTTTATATATGCTTAGATATAGTGGCGTTCATTGTACAAAGTACTCCGTACGGGGTACATCCATTTTGCATATATCTTCGACTTATCATACATAGTATGTCGTACACGACTCTCTGCACGCAACCTCCCATCACCGTTTCTCACAATGTCTTCCGTGTACTTAGTGCCAAATTGGAGCTTGCTACATGCCTGGCTTTCTCCGAGCCATCAACCTTTGGAAAGACTCAACTCCCTACTCTTATATCGCATTGTAGGGTTGAGCTTCTCTTCAAACTACTTAAGGACCATCTGGTGTAGCGGAGTGTGCATTTATCGACATCGCATTACTAGATTTGATATAGTGCGTAATAGTGTGCATTTATCAAAGCATATTCCCTTATTAGGTTTAGCATAGTGTGCAACTAGAAAAAGGCTATTGTGCGTTTATACTTAACCAAGTACTCCGTACTCCGTACTCCTCGTAGTTACTCTGTACTCTGCTTAACTAACAGTCGTAATTACCTAATCTGGTTAATCACTGAGCATTCGTCTCCACTGAGATTATTCGCATCCAGAGACTGTACGGAGTATGGGAAGACGACTCGACACTGGACTAACAGAGGTTACGGAACATCTGATTGGTTCGGATGCTCGGTTTCCTCTACGACGATTGGATGTGATTCTGGAAGCTGCCAATTTCAGGCTCCTGAATTCAGCTAATTGGCCAATGGTAGTTCAGAATTCTAGCCATATTGGCTCTCTTAACCAATCACTTCTCTGCTTAAGATCCCCACTTTGCTGCTGCAAACCAATCAATATTGATGCCAAATGGGAACTGTGGCTGAGCTCAACTGTATCGACCAATCAAAATTTTCTCTAACTGCCTCATTTCCCGACCAGCCGACCCTGAGTGGCTTGGAAGAGACAACGAACATTCGTCGGGCAATCGTCGCAGTTCCCCCCCCTTCTGCGCCTCGCTGTGTTCAGTCGGATCCAAAATAGGCCGCCAACGAGGCCATTACAATTCATCTCGATTCTGTGGGCACTCCTGGGCGCGCCGTTCGATGGTCGGCCTCGCGACTCCCGGAATTGGCTTGTGACAACGAAAAGTTCCCCTTCGTCTGCAGAAGTTCAGACACTGTCGAGTTTACTGGCTGCTGGGCAGCCGCCGTGTTCCGTATTTGCCGTGTTCTCGGTGTCGCCCATACTGCTGTTTATTCGCACCAACAATCCCCCCATTCCTCCTCTGAACATCCGCCAGCCTATCCGTGTCTGTCCGTCGTATGTTTTGCTCTGGTTGACGACTATATTCCGCATCGACTTGAAACGAGTTTAGAACCGACTGCTGTTGCAGCCGCAGTGACCAAGGCTGAGGTGACGGAGCCCAGCAGGGCTCGCATCCAGAGACATGTCCGAGCCCGACAAGACTCCTTCTCATCGCAGTCATGATGGCTCCCATCAGAACGAGTCTGGAAACCAGGCGCAGAATGAACACACATCCACTTCGCAAGGTTCGACAAACCCGAATGTATTTTCGGATGAATTCTCCCTAGAACGTTACACTTCGTCCGATTCTTCTCATGACAACGACTCACGCCGGAATTCCTCGACATTGTCCACAGATCCCCACAGCACGTCCCGAACATGTACCCCGCTATCTTCAAGGCCGTCACAGCCGGAAGGAGTGTCGGCAGAGAATCCGTTCGACGATAACTCGCGAATCCTGCCCGATGAAGACCATGACTCAGCACGTCCGTCCAGCGTCCGCAAAGTGCCGCCGCAGCGACAATCGTCGGTAACGACCTCATCGACCACTTCCAGAGCCGGATATGTGCCCGTTCCAAGGCCAATGAGCCCCTACCGGGGTGCTACCGGCCCGAGTCATCCGTACGGTATGTATCCGCAGATCGGAGTGAGTCGATCCTCGAGCATACGGACAACGTCGACGGTACGGGCCTACGATGCCCCCCCGCCAGCGGGAAGTGCTCCTCCTCAGCACCCGTATGCTCTGTACCAGCAGAACATTGGTCTGGAGCAAGATATAGGGGATCAGATTATTCCGATGGGATTCCCGCCGAATGGGTTCCAACTTCACCATGCTTGCGGGCAGGCAGATGATGTTGGAGATATTATTGGGCCGGACGGGCATTTGGAACAGCTGCCGCCGTATTCGCGATATCCCGAGGGAGTTCGTCCAAAGAGTGGCCATAGCCCTGCCAGTATCGCCAGCGCGATGAGAGAACAGGAACAGGAACAGTCCTCGCACGCTGAGCCAGCCGCTTCATCGGGAGACTCTTCTCGAACCCTGGTCGACACGTCTGCGTCGGCAGACCGCGGTCGATTGGCGGATCGATCGAGTGATACATCAGGTCCTGTATCGTTTAATGAAAAGCTCAAACAGAGGGGACGGCGGAAATGTTGCGGAGCGCCGCTATGGCTCTTAGCGTTGTTAGGACTGGGAATGGTGGTCGGCGGTATCATCGGGGGCGTGATTGGAGGTTTGCTCGGCGAGAAGACGGGAGAAAAACGCTCGAAAGACAAACTCACATCGGAATCGCCGACAACCAGTTTTGTTACAATCACTTATACTTCGGATGTTACACCTCTTTCGACTCTCCCGACTGATGTCCCTCCACTACCGACTGGACGATTCCGAATTCCTGGCACGGTTCATGCCCAATCCAAGTTTTGCGCCGCCTACTCCTATGTTTCCTCGTGGAGCTGTCAGAATTTAGAAGCCATTGACATCGAGATCGAAGGGACTCTGTCTTCTGCTTATGTCAAGCTCTCCCCACCCGTGATCGATGGTTCCTTTACGTACGGTGCACAAGTTCCGTTCCTGAGCCAACCATCGCAGAGCCTTCACATGATGTTGGACAAGGATGAGCCGGACTTGGGCCCGACCTTGTTTTTCAGTTCCATCTACGACAAATTGGTGATCGTTCCCGAGGACGAACTACCGTCATCCTCGTCGTATGGAAAGAAGAAGCGCTCATTCGATGACTTGGAAGCATTCAATGATTGGAGACAAAAGAAGAAGGCCAAAGCGGGTGAGAAGCCGTGGTTCTGCTGGTGGAACAGTACCGCGATGGAGTTCTTCCTGTACGTCAACGAGACAGTAGGGGATGATTTTCCGGTCACCAGCACCTCCGCCTTCCCAGGCCTTCTCCCAACACCTGCCGATGACACGCCAACTCCGCCCATCACTAGCGCTCCTGAAGCGACGCACGATTCCCGCTCGCTGGAGAGGCGCGGCAGTCACAAGCCGTATCCACGGCGGATCAAGATCGAAGAGAAGCGAGCAATTGCTAAGGCGCCGCAGGCGTACTGTGAGCAGATGAAGGTTCAGGATGATAACACGATCGTAGGACCGATCAGCGACTATCGCCTCATGATCAACGAGATCACGCCGGGGGCGCTAATCGATGACGACGACGATCTTCTCCGCAGGCGGGACGACGATGACGATGACGAGGACAGCTATGATGAGATTTGCTATTGCGAGTGGGTTGCCGACTAGGACGGCGCACATCTCTTACTCTTCCATGTTCTTTCTTTTACTCTCTGATTCCTTACCACCACCATTTTGAAGATCTACTATGGGGTTTCTTTAGAGCGATGTTTGATCTGATTGGGACTCTTCCGGTGATCTTGCTGGTTTTTGGATGAATTCTCTGGTGAAATGGCGTTTCTGAGCGGGTGCACACACTGTTTGAACTTGCGAGTACAGTACCAGCTCTGGCTTCAAAGTTCGGGAAGATATGGGTTTAGGCTATGCCCGAGGACTTCAACATGTGCTTTTTTCCCTCCTATCAGTACCTAACGTTTCGGTCAATATGGAGTAACTCTTGGTTTATCCAACTGGTCACCTCTGGATATTAATTAATATTGACGCTTAGCCTATCAGATCATTGACAGAAGCAACATGTGGAGACACGTAGCGTAGCTTGCAATCTTGCTCGTTCCATGCGGCTGTATATTAATATAGACCGTCAGCCCTCTGACAGGCTCAAATGCTCAACATTGTTCCTTGCGGGGAGTTGGACGGTCGAGTATTGAGACAATATTGACTTTGAGAATAAAGACAATGGCTTCACAGGCTCACTTCGCTGTGCCGTTTGGAAGAAATCAATGCTTTGTCGGCCGGGAATCAATCATAGAACGGCTTCTTTCTTTGATTTCCCCCAGTGTACGAGGAGAAGCGGATGACTGCCAACGGACTGCCATTGTCGGACTCGGTGGGGTTGGAAAGACGCAGATTGCCCTTGAGGCGGCCATCCGGGTCCGTGAACGTCATCCTGACTGCTCCATCTTTTGGGTTCCAGCCGTGGACTCGTCCAGCTTCGAGAATGCCTTCCGAACAATTGGCCAGCTGCTGAAGGTTGATGGGATCAATGAGCAAGATGCAGATGCCAGGACGCTTGTCAAGACCGCTCTAAATGAAAGTACCGATAGCTGGCTCCTGATTATCGACAATGCCGACAATATCGACCTTCTCTTGGATGATGAGACCGGTCTCATCGAGCGTCTTCCGTCCAGTCGGAATGGCCACATCCTGTTCACGAGTCGCAACCGTGAGGTGGTGAGTAGACTTGGAATCCCGGAGGCCAATGTTCTTACGATCGAGGAAATGAACGAAGATGAAGCGCTGGAGCTTTTGAGAAAGCACTTGGATGCATCCCAAATGCATGATGAGGAACGTACGAAAAAGCTTATCGAATGTCTGGGTTATCTGCCTCTTGCACTGAGGCAAGCATCTGCATACATGACCAAAAAGCAGATCTCGACATCAGAGTACCTGGATCATTGCCAGTCGAGCGACAGGGACATGGTCGAGTTGCTGAGCAAAGATTTTGAGGATCCGCATCGATACAAGGAGAGAGAGAACCCGATCGCCACAACTTGGTTGATCTCATTTCGTGAGATCGAAGACCATTATCCGCTGGCTGCCGACTATTTGAAATTCATGGCATTTCTGAGCCAGAAGGACATTCCACAGGCTTTGTTCCCTTCGGACAGCAAGGAAAAATTGGAGGAGGCCATCGGTGCTCTGAAAGCGTACGCGTTTCTTTCAGAGCGGGAAGACCGCTCTACATACGATATGCACCGACTAGTTCAACTTGCGACGTTGAATTGGTTGACAGAGAAGGGAAGCGCTAATGAATGGTCCACACGGGTACTACAGCGGCTTGCAGAGATCTTTCCGTTTCCTGAACATGAGAATAGAGACGTTTGGATGGGATACCTTCCCCACGCGCGACGGGTTCTGGAATTCGAAAAGATCATCAACGATCAGGTGGCTTTGGGCGACCTTCTGGAGAAGATAGGCCTCAGCCTCCGTCAATTGGGCCAGTATCGAGAGATAGAGACATTGCAACGACGGTCGCTAGAGATCATGGAGAAGGCGCTGGGGCCTGAGCATCCAGATGCCCTCGATAGTGCCAACAACCTTGCAGCCGCCCTCTTTGATCTCGGCAAATACGAAGAAGCCGAGGAAATTCATCAGCGGGTACTGAGAACCAGGGAGAAGGTGCAAGGGTCTGAGCATCCAAGGACCGTCAGCAGCGTCAAAAACCTTGGATTAGTCCTTCATTGTCTAGGCCGGTATGATGAGGCTGAGGCGATGAATCGGCGGGCGCTAGATATCGAAGAGAAGGTGCTAGGTCCTGAGCATCCAGACACCCTCCGCACTGTCAGCAACCTTGCATCAGTCCTTGCTGACATGGGCAAGTATGAAGAAGCTGAGGCAATGCAACGGCGGGCACTAGCACTCAAGGAGAAGGTGCTGGGTCCTGATCACCCAGAGACCCTCAGCAGCATCAATAGCCTTGCATTGATCCTTTCTGGCCTGTCCAAGTATGAAGAAGCCGAAGTGTTGCATCGGCGGGCGCTAGAAGTCCGGCAGAAGATACTAGGGTCTGAGCACCCGGATACCCTCACCAACATCGACTGCCTCGGAACAGTGCTTTCTGATCTGGGGAAGTATGACGAGGCTGAAGCATTGCATCGGCAGGCGGTAGAGGGTAGAGAGAAGGTTCTAGGGCCTGAGCATCCAAAAACCCTCGAGAGCGTCAAAGCCCTTGGGTCAGTCCTTTATCGTTTGGGCAAATATGACGAGGCAGAGGCAATGCATCGGCGGGAGCTAGGGATTGAAGAGAAGCTGCTAGGACCTGAGCATCCAGACACTCTCTCCAGCATCAACGACCTTGGATCGGCCCTTTTCAAGTTGGGCAAGTATGATGAGGCCGAATCAATGTATCGGCGAGCGCTAGAGATTAGAGAAAAGGTGCTAGGACCTGAACATTCAGACACCCTCATCACGGTCAACAACCTCGGATCGGTCCTTTACCATCTGGAAAAGTATGATGAAGCTGAGACAATGCTTCGCCGGGCGCTAGAGAGCAAGGAAAAGCCCTAGGACCCGAGCATCCAGAGACCCTCAATTGCGTCAACAACCTTGGATCAATCCTTAATCGTCTGGGTAAATATGATGGGGCTGAAGAAATGCAACGGCGGGCGGCAGAGATCAGAGAGAAGGTTCTAGGACCTGAGCATCCAGACACACTTAACAGCATCAACAACCTTGCAACAGTCCTTTATCATCAGGGCAAACATGAGGAAGCCGAGGCAATTCATCGGCGGACGCTAGAGATCAAAGAGAAGGTGCTGGGTCCTGAACATCCAGACACCCTCGACAGCGTCAACAACCTTGGAACAATCCTTTATATCCTGGGAAAATATGATGAAGCCGAGTCAATGTACCAGCGGGGGCTCGAAATCAGGGAGAAAGTGTTAGGGCCAGAGCATCCAGACACCCTCGGCAGCGTCACCAACCTTGGATTAATCCTCGCTGATTTGGGCAAGCGTGAGGAAGCTGTGGCGATGCATCGGCGGGCGCTCGAGGGCAGAGAGAGTGTGCTAGGTCCTGACCACCCAGACACCCTCAGCAGCGTCAGCAACCTTGCCATAGTCCTTTCTGATCTCGGCAAGTATGATGAGGCCGAAGTATTGCATCGGCGGGCGCTCGAGGGTAGAGAGAAAGTTCTCGGGCTCGACCATCCAAGCACCCTCGAAAGCATCAACGGACTCATGTCAGTTCTCATGAACCAAGGAAAACATGTAGACGCTGAGGAAATTCGGCGAAAGCTGGGCTAGCTATGCATTCATTGCACTGGAAATCGCGGATACCAAGGAACACCCAGAAATCTGCAGTTTTGAAAATATACAATCAAGCACGTACACACAAAAAGCCTATATCCAGTTCTGAGTCCATAATTTATCTGTATGGAGTACTATCTCATGATGAACGGCTGGTCCTCGCCGACTGTAACTTCATACGAATAGTTACTCTCAATCCTTTCTGGGTCGACTGAAGTTACGATCGATGCTTCTATTTCCCTTTTGATGCCAAACTGGGTCCAGGCCCACGTTTACTACTACTACTACTATTAGTGATTCTTGTTGTAGGAACCATGACCATCTTCGACGTCATACGTCATTGCTAGCACACCAACCACCGTCAAGCAACAGTATATATTTAAGAACTGGACCGCCTACTAATCTTTGGCGAGCACCTCAAACCTGATTCTATATTTTCTCAATTCGTCTAACTAAAGAAAAACAACAAGAACAGTCAGAAACATGAGTTTCCTCCGCCTTTCCAACCGCATCGGAATTACCCATATCATCCGCCCAGCAACGGCCACCACAGCAACACGAATTCCCAAACGTAGCTACGCATTCAGTGGCTACGGGGATGCCAATAAGCCAGAGAGCGATGAGCCTGCCACAGAATCAACGCGGGCGAAGGAACATCCAGGTAGCACATCATTCCTCTATCGTATATCGAACTGGCTAATCAAATGAGAAACAGGGCCGGCTCCCCCCAATACCTCAAAATCCACGCAGCCGCAGGAAACAGAGGGTAACCGTTCCCAGCGCCGCGGAAGTGGGACTCGAACAACGCCCATCCCTTCCAACAAGGCCCATCCCACTCTCTCGGACGGGAAACAGTCGCCGTATCTCGATGACCAAGGCCACGAGATGCCGAATACCCCACAGGATGTCAAGCAGCATAATCGCGAGATGGAGAGGAGATATGATCGGACGGTGAACCAGATGGAGCAGAAGGATACGGAGGGGGAGATTGGAAAGGGCTTCTGGAGGGGAACTGGGGGAAGAGATGGAACTTGATTTGGGGACCAGGCCTTCGGTTTCCTGATTATCCGCCAATTGTATATATAATACTGCATATGATGAATCTGGGCATTTGGAGCGGCTTCACTGATTTTGCTGGTCTGCCAGCAAAGGTGTTCGCTCCGATGCAGATCCATTCCGACCTTCACTCGAAACTTCGCCGTCATCCGATGGCGGAATAGTTGAAATGATGTCCTTTTTCGGACCAAGATACTCAAAGTACACGGCCATCATCAACAGTGTTCCCTGCAGGATCGCCGTCAAGACATATACCCCCCAGGTGCTCCATCCTTCTGTGCCCAACCGTGCAGCCAAGCTAGCTGCCCAGACGAGGCTGCCGGGTGTTTGGATGCACATCATGGGAATGCTCAGACTGCCGACTCGCTGCAGCCGGAACGTTGTGTAGATCTGCGGGAAATACTGAATCGATGCCAGCGTCGCGGACATGATGCCAAGAAAGTTGGCCCATGCCTGGAGATGGTTCGGCTGCGTGGCAGCGACTATGATGGAAGTGATTATGACGGCTAGGGCGTGGACGACGCAGACTATCGCCACGCCAATAGCAGTGCGATATGTGGCTTGCTTTCTTGGTAGAGGATCAGACGTTGCTGCCGCTGCGGCCGGATCACGTGGGAAAAATACGACAAAAAGGAGGAGGCTAAACTCGAGGTTAGGCTCAAACTCCTTTGACCTGCAGAGAAAGGAAAGGCACTAACATCACGTAAAAGGACAAACATTGCGTTCCGACCTGAAAGATACCCAGCAAGCCAGAGAAGCAAGACAAGCCAGAAATCTCCCTGCAGCAGGCAACATCGCGGGCGCTCTTGGGCAGCGTCAGGATATTCGCAAAGGATGAGGTGCCGGATGTTGTTCCCAGGAGCACAAAGTATGGTGATATCCCGAAGGAGCTTCGCAACCGAATGATACGAACATGCTGGGGGAGATAGGAGGCCAGGATCCCAACAAGTATCAACCTGGGTTCGCATTGATGATTAGCGAAATTCCCCCGGACTTGAAACTCTGGGGAGTAGCTTACAGAGAGAGAATGAAATTGAAGCTGATGCCATGAGGAAGGACCAGCTGCTTGCAGTATGGCGAGGGCTCCATCTCCCCCGCAGAACAGCCGAACTTGCCGTTGTCTGTATGTTGTAGGATTGCAGGCCTAAGGATGTTTGGATGAACTCGTTGCTTGTCCTCGGTTCCCCGGTCTCCACTGATCCGATCTCCAAGCTGTGACTAAACCATAACCAGTTCAGCTCAATTGAGCTTTCACACTAGCCCAGATAGGTTAGACCATTGATATGATGAGCTCTCCAATGACATCATTGCTCCTCCACGTCCGCCGAGTATGAAAATGAGGTGATCTAGCCTCATGCAGCCCCAATGATTTGCCTGCATCTCTAGTCATCATCCAGAACGATGACAGATAGGTCAAAGTTGTGAAGAATTATCAAGTGGACAAGGAGCTGGCCGAAGAGTCTTCCATCGTGCCCATTGAAAGAAGGCCCTACCATTCGTCTAACCACAAGCTCCTAGTACTAGGAAACTGTCCAGAGTTTACATGTTTTAGTCGGCACGTCTAGAATAAATCTGCCCTAAGCAACTCGCTCATTGGACCTGATCCATGCATGAAGAGTCGACTGGATGTCAGACTACCTCCGCCTTGAGAGGGGAGGCAAATACGTCATCACTCATCATAGGCTCTGCCTTGGAGGAAAGCTGCTCGCGGCGAATGCTTTAGTAGACACCACAGATCCTAGCATAGTGCAATCGAATTTTGCGATATATACTGAATTCATCTCTTGATATCTTAGGAAAATCGACCTAGCAGTAGTTTGGCATTTGCATACGTTCAAACGCCTTCCATTCCATCATGAAGTTCCGCTGGGCCAGCAGCCTGGTACTTGTCCTCGCTGCTTCAGAGGCCGTTGGTGCAAGCAGCTGGTTTAGCAAGGCTGGTAAATGCACTTCAAGCCTGAAGCTCTCCAAGACCACAGCTGACCTCGACAGTATACAACAAATGGCATGAGACCGAGCTTGAGAGATGGCTTTCCGATCACAGTGCGGACCCTCCGTCCTGTGTTTTTGCGCCTCGCTAACTCATTTTCAATAGATATCCCATATCCTACGCCAGCCGACCGCAAGGAGCTCGAGAATTTGGTCAAATCCAACTGGGACCACTACGTACAGGCTCCCCTCACTCAGACATCTAGCCAGGCGTCAAATCAAATCCATAATGCGAAGGAATGGATCTTCGACACGTGAGTGTGGCCCAAACAGTCATGCAATATGCATATCCGTAGTCATCTTACTGACTGTTTCCAGCTGGTCTGACTCGCAACTGAAGGCATTCCTGGACCGACACGGCATTCCGGCCCCGCAGCCGCGTAAGCGTGACTCCTTGCTCAGTGCGGCCCGCGAAAACTACGAGGTCGTTGCAAAGAAGCTCGGCGAGACGGCTTCATACCCAGGGAACTGGCTATACGAGCACTGGTCCGACTCCGATCTCAAGCAATGGTTGGACGAGAGGGGCTGGCCGGTCCCGCAGCCGACAACAAGAGACCGTCTCATCGCTGCCGTACGCCGCCAGTCTCATCTTGCGGCGCTGACCCAGCGGGAGTTGGCATCCTCGCTGTCTTCATCGGCTGCGGCGGCGCAAAAGACCCTCAGCGACGCCCTCTTCAACGCCTGGTCGGACTCGGAGCTCAAGGCATTCCTCGATAAGCACGGTGTCAAGGTTCCTCAGGGCTCCCGGCGTAACGAACTCATTGCCCTGGCTCGCAAGCATCGAGAGAATCTCCTCAAGAGCGCCTCCTCTATTTCGTCTACCGTCACTAGTGCCTATGGCGCCGCGACTTCCAAGGCAGGGAACGAGTTTGCCCGCGCGACCGATGATACGCAGCTAAAGGCCAAGGACGCTTTCGACGCAGTCGTATCCACCTGGTCGGATTCCCGTCTCAAGGCTTTCCTAGACGCGCGTGGTGTACCCGTGCCTCAGGCCTCCAAGCGGGATGAACTATTAGCCCTGGTTCGAAAGCACAAGCACAAGGCAGCTCATGGATACAGCGCCTGGACCTTTGACACATGGACCACAGACAACCTCAGGCATGTCCTTCCTTAAATCTCAAGTTTCATTTGACACATCTAACATCGTGAACAGGAAATATCTATCTTCTCTCAACGTCCAAGCCGCAAAGAAGGCTGGCACCACCCGAGACGAACTCCTGCGTCAGGCGCGAGAGCAATACTCCAAGGCTTCGAAAGCAGGTGGCGATAGCTACGCGTCGGCCACTTCGCTCTTGTCTCAAGTTACTGGAACGGTTAAAGACGCCACCTTCGACACATGGTCCGAGTCGGAACTGAAGAAGTACCTGGACTCCTACGGCCTCCCGGCGTACCAAGGCTCGGATCTGAACGAGCTCCGCGCGGCTGCTCGGCGGAATGCGCAGTATTTCCACTACGGCACGACAACTCCCGGCAGCACAATCTGGGCAAGTATCCAGGATAGTGCCCGATGGTTGCTGGGACAGCTGCGATTGGGTGCACTGAGCGGCCGGGCCAAGACACAGGAGGCTGATGAAACTCAAGAAAGGAAAGAGAAGATTCGTTCGGAACTGTAGGATGTTGGCTTTGATCTACGGTTGAAGAGTGATGTGACTGAGCATGGAGATGGATTGTTTTCGAGCTTTTCCAGAGATCAGATGTTCCTGTAATTGAATTGATTAATGTTTGATGTTCCCAAGAGACTTACCCTGCACGTTGACTTTCAGAAGAGCCAAAGCTACTAGTTAGTACGATTAACTTGTTTATTAGTCCGTTGATATGTCGTTAATGCCAATCTTGAACATCTTCCAAGCCCTTATTCATCATGTCACGTGGCATCCAAAAAAATAGAATTCTTTGAATCTGGGGCAGGGCATTGTCATGTCTGGATAATCATGATTTTGGTGCCTCGGGGTCGCCTTCCGCAACGAGCTTGCCCACTACGAGGTATTTCTCCTGGAACCGCTCCTCCCACGACCGCAGGTTCTCCCACTGATCAGGAGTGAGATCCTTCAGATCATCCAGGGGGCCATGAAGATCTTTGGTGAGCATCTCCTCGTCAAAGCTCTGGCAAGCCAGGCCACGCGAGGCATCCCGGCCGGCGAAGTTTTCATACGGTCCACCCTAAATCCCCGCGTTAAAAATATCCCTCATTTTGCCAATGATGACTACAAGTGTCTGCATACCGGACCATAAAAGTGACGGCTCGGAGTCACGTCATAGACCTTCCCTCGAATCGCGATATAAATAGGAGCTCCATTGGTTCCGTTATAGGGCAGCAGCGTGGTGGGAGTAAAGGTCCGGAAGACCACCGGGGCGGGTCCTGGCGGCAGCTTGAGAGGGGACCGCGGCCGGAAGCGCAGATAAACGGCAACGATGAAAAGCGAGAGAAGAACAAGGTTGGTGGGCGATGCAATGGAGACCCTGTCATGGGGTTGGGGTTTCGTATCAGTATCACAATCTGTTACCCGGGGTCGAGCTGCTGGACCGAGTCAAAAAAAACTCACGCTCTTGCGGCCTGAGGCACTTCGTTTTGCTCTATCAATAGGCGTCAGTGGGCTGCGCAACCTTATATTCGGATACATGTCATCCATACCTGCCATTGTCGTGAATCGGCAAATCGGCAGGTGAGAAAAGCTTTTCCTAGATCAATAACTTAGCTGATCGATAAATTAGTGCTCGCTGATAGCCTGATCAGCTGTGGGCGGCTTTACGCGGAAGAGTGCTCAGCAGCTCGGGCTTGTTGGGGCCCAGGTGGTGCCAGCCCAAGCGCCAAGACCCTAGTCCCCGCATCACGTGACCGCATCGGGGAAAGGAGATGATTCGCTGATCTTTCCAGAGGGCTTGGCTGCAGCCGGGTGGCAGTGAGAGTCGAGGGAGGCGGTACAAGCCGGCTGGCCGCCCGTCTGCAGCTAAACAACGCCCGGAACGGGTCGCGCTGGGCTCGGAAATTGACCTGAGCCGGAAGTACGTAATTAAGTTCAATTCCACCCTATTTCTGGCAGTTTCAGTCAGGGGCCGAAACTGTTTTGGGGAAATTAACTGGATCGAAGCGTCGAACCGCTCGATGCTGAAACGACGCCGGGAGATGACTAAAATTAGTGTTGGCTCTATACTAAATTATCTGGACAGCAAGCCGAAATCATAATTATTATTATTATTGTTGTTGCTGTTTTTTATTGCTGGCAGGATTTCACAAAGTCCTAATTTCCCAGAAGCACCGGGAGTACCGGGTGAAGTTCTCCCTTCCTCCTGGGCACATTTTTTGTTTCTCCAGTCACTGCTTGCCTGTAGGAGTCTGGAATTCGCCCGCCGAACACGAGGTGCAGTGCGCCTTTGTCTGCCGATTATGATCTCCGTGCGTCATACCGCAGGGACCACCGCAGATCTCGGGCGAACGATCTCTGATCAGCCTTTGGATCCCATGCCTACAGTCCGCGACTGAGTACTGGAACAGTTACATCGTGATCAACGGGCGGACAATCTCTGGTGCGCTGGGCGCTCCAGACACAAGTCGACGGTCATCAACATGTGGAAGAAAACGATGGCTCGCGCGCGCGACCTGCGCATCGGCAGCCCAATTGGAAATCCGCAGCCGCAGTCCACCTCCGGCACTGGGCCCTTCATGCTCAGAGAATCAAAGGATTTGCCTCCTTTGCCTGAGTATGCGCATATCCAAAAGCAAGTTTCGCAGTCGGATTCGAATACTAACGGTTTCGTCTGCAGGGACGCGGTTCTGGATGGACCACCACCGCCGATATCCTCGTCTTTTGATTCCAGCGCAGAAGGCGGGCCGGTGCATTCCATCCCTTACGCAATGGATGCTGCGACTTCCCAACGGAATCATTCATGGTCGCCCGACTACCGCATCACTGAGGACGATGTGGATATATCCCCCCCGGACTCCCCCATTGACCAGTATAATTTGTACCGTGTGCCCAGTCACCATGATGTCTCTCCAATCGAGGAGGATGATGTAGATCCTTTCGCCGACGTCAAGAAGCCAAGTCCAATCCCTCAGACTCCCGAGCCTCGTAGGAACGCCGCAGCAGACTCGGCCCCAATGGAAGAACATCCGAGGTTGGACCCTCCCAGCAACGTCCCGGACCGACGGAGTTTTGAGGAGAACCGCCCCTCTAGCCCAGCGGGGCCCAAAGGGGCAACATCGTCCACTAACACCCGTTCTGGTGCGGGGGAGCCATCCCGTCAAACCAAGCCTCCAATACAAAAGGATAAGGAACTCCCAAAAGAGCTTCCACCACCACGAGTGCCGTGGAAAGGTGCAAGTGGTCGGACTCCAATGGTTCCTCCAATCCAGACCAAGTTCACAAAAGGCGCCAAAAAAATGGCGCCTTCTGGCAACGAGGAACGATCCAACCCTGCAACCGTTTTTGCGGGGTTTCAGAGCACGGTCACAACCACGATCACGGCAGAGCCGCAAGCTCACAACAACCCCAAAACGCAGCGGCCATCTCGAGGCAAAGATTCCGGCTCATCGCCAGTTACCTCAAAGCCACTACCTGCGATCGATACCTCATCGGCCGGCCGAATCATTGGCAATAAGATTTCAGCAACAATCAGGAACCCCAGGGCTATCCAGTCTTCGGATCTCCAGTCTAAGAATCAGTCTCAACAGCCGACCCATCGAGAAGGGTTGGACGTCAAATATGGCTTGCGTGGCCGCCAAGCCGTCTCTCCCTCTCCATCGCCTACTCCACCCGATGCACCTTCATCTACGTCCGCTCAAGTCGACACAACTTCCTCCACTCCTGCTCGACCTGAAGTGGCTCGGAAGGACAACTCGTCTCCAGATAATTCTGACACAGCACCTTCAAATCCGACGCCGTCTATCATGGCAAGATCGCGGCCGGTGCCCAGTGCTATCAATTCCGCAAAGAGTACCACTCGCAAACCAATACCCTCGCAGTCAGAAACAGAGAAGAAGACCGAGAACAAAGACGACTCATTACCGTCGAAGAGCGTCGACATCCAACAACGCATCGATTCCATGGAAGCAAGACGAAGAGAGCTTGCCATTCGTAAGGAGAATATCAACACTATCATCTACGAGCTCACAAAGGTTATCAAACCGAGCTCTCTTGCCTGCGACTTTGCCACGCGCGAGGAGGTCAAACGAACTGTCGCCAGTTTGAATGCGGAACTCGACGATATTCGCAAGGAGGATCACGAACTCGGCATGAAGGTTGTTCGAGCGTACCGGAAGCGGGACGAGCTGGACGCGTACGAAGCAAGTACGCTGTGGGTGAGACGGGTGACCACTGACGAGCTAAGGTGACTGAACGACTCTCTTTTAGCATTGTACATTGCATCATCATCATCATCTTTGTCTTCTTCTTCTCTTGTTATTCTTACGATTCTTGTCGATATTTTAGTTGGACGCATGGTGTTGGGGACGATGTCAGGGATACCCTTGATGTTGCGATTCTGGACTGTATATAGAAGGGACAAAAGGAAATCTCATTCAATCGCTCTAAACCTGAGAAGAAAATAACCCAAACGCTCAATCTATGCCAATAATTCGTCGCCCATCGCTCGTGGATATCATGGAATCGTCACTCGTATTCTACCTCGCAGGCAACCCGGTCCCGGAAATCATTTCTTGCCAGACTTCTTGATGCCCTGAGCGCCGGTACTCAAAGGGCCTTTTCCCTTCGCCTTCTCTGCGAGAGCCTTGCGCGCCTTTGCCTCTGTTGGAGTGCATATTAGTTCGCGATGGCCGAGTGTTGCGCGCGTTCAAAAATAGTGCAACAAACCTTCTGCTTGCTTCTTTTTGAACTCGAGATCAGCCTCGTCGAGCTCCTTTTTCTCCTTCTTTGGAGCCTTCAAAGGCTTAGCCTTGCCTCCTGTATACCCCCGACATTTGATCAGTTGTCGATCTTGGAAGGAGATACAACGACGAAACCAAACCTTCTCGGCTGACACCGCCCATTTTGCACCTATCAGACCGGATAGAGCCCTGATTTCCAAGGTATCGGCGACGTACTTCTGCGGATTGAGATTCGCTGAGAGCAGGGAAAAAACTGGAGCATTCCAGGCGGTGCGATCTGAATCGGGGAACTGCTTTACCGTAAATAGAATGGTCGAATACGCTAGACTAAACCCGAAATGGCATTCTCCATCACTTTTCATCATCGGTCTTTGCTCTGAGAGGGCATCGGGAAGCCCTTCAGGCGACTATCTCCAACATCTATCAAGGTGGTTAGATTGCCATGATTTCGTGGATTTGGAGACTGAGGAGCAGAGGCACATCTCAATAGCCGGTTGGACTTCTCGATAATCTCCATTTTTTTTTCCGTTTGCTATCAACGAGGCATACGCTGACGCCATATCTGGTCTCATAAAGATCCATCAGTAGAACAGACAGGGTCCATCAGTCACTTCTTGCAACGTGACTGCGACCATGTCTTCGCGCAGATCGAGATCTCCCAGCTCGACCCCATCCGAGGGCGAGATTATCGAGTCAGGATCAGAGACGAAGGCAACTACGTCGCAGACTTCCGTTCGTGGCAGCCATGTTGACCGTCGCACCAGACATAGATCATCATCCTACTCTCCCAGAAGATCGCCGCCGCCTCGCCGGCAGCAGCCGCCCAACAACAGATCCCGGTCCCGATCGCGATCCCCTTACTATCACTCATCGCGAGGCGAGAAACGGCGATACCGTGACGACGACTACGACGATCGGCGCTCGTCGCGTCGGACGTACGAGCCGCGGTACTACTCCCGAGATGATGACCACCCTGCGCGAGATCGCGATCGTTCCGGCCGCTACCGGGGCTACGTGGACTACGACAGAGACAATGAATATTATGGTGACCTCCGCTATACGGACAGCTACTCGTACGACCGTCGCGAGAAGCGTCGTAGAACCCGCAGTCGGTCGCCGCAGTATCGAGAAGTGCGCAAGCCCAAGCGGTACGATGAGCTAGATTCCGGCGAATCGTCCCGGCAGAGAGATACTGTTTCTGCTGAACCGTCGTCAGTGAGCGCGCGGGGCGTCACCCCAGTTGTCGCTCAGGAAGTGAAATCAGAGACTGAACGAGAGCATCAGGTCCAGGGTCCGCGCACACAAGATGCTCGTTCAGAACAGGAAAAATCCGAGTAAGTTGTTTCCAGTCAGTCTTTATGCTTTATGCTGACATTGAACAGGCTCGCTCCAGAAGCCACTGCAGAAACAGCCGAACCGGCCGAGCCAATGGACGAGCAAGCAGCCCTCGAAGAACGGCGGAAACGTCGCGAGGCCATCATGGCCAAATATCGAGCTCAGACGCAAGTGCCGTTGCGAGTGCAAGCTCTGGAAAAGCCCGAGGTGGATTCGCCGGGCTCTGGGCGCGGCGAGAGTCCAGCAACTCCAGTCGGTTAGTCCTTTCCCCCAACCTAAACTAAGATTCTACGAACAGTTTGGCTAACGATATCATCTCCGACATTCCGCGTGGTGCAGATTCTGTTGCGGAACCCGTCTCAGCTTCTGCGTTTACAGTTTCGAAAGACGATGAACTGGCCAATACGACCACCGTCACTGATGGGTTCGAGAAAGATGCGCCGTCCGCCGCAGATTACGATCCCACTCAGGATATGAGAGAGGACCGGGAGCGACAGGACAAGCGGACCAATGGGGAAGTCTCTGCAGCTGATTACGATGAAACTAAGCCGGAAGGACGGGACGTACCCGTTCCAGAAGCTCAGCAGCCTGCGCCAACGAAGGATCCGTACGATATGTTTGCCGAGGACGATGATGACATGTTTGCTCCCGATGAAGCGGAACCGGCGCAGGGGGCGACTGCCGCCAAGCCAGCTCCACAGGCCAAAGAGCTGGATATGAGCATGATGGACAACTGGGACGATCCAGAAGGCTACTACATTGTGCGACTTGGAGAGCTGATCAACGGACGTTATCATGTGCAGCAGAATCTGGGTAAAGGCATGTTCTCGTCCGTGGTGCGAGCTACCGACTCCAAGACGGGCAAGCTGGTAGCCGTCAAGATAGTCCGGCAGAACGACACGATGCGCAAAGCTGGCATGAAAGAGATTGAAATCCTGCAGCAGCTACGGGCCGCCGATCCGGAGGACAAGAAACATGTGGTTCGATTTGAGCGGTTCTTTGACCACAAGGGTCATCTGTGCATGGTGTTTGAGAATTTGAGCATGAACCTCCGGGAGGTGCTCAAAAAGTTTGGGCGAGACGTCGGACTGAACCTGCGAGCGATTAAGGCGTACGCGCAGCAGATGTTTCTCGGCCTGAGCCTCCTCCGCAAATGCGGCATCCTGCACGGCGACCTGAAGCCGGACAATCTGCTGGTCAACGAGCAGCGCAACATTCTCAAGATCTGCGATCTGGGATCGGCCAGCCCGGCATCGGAGAGCGAGGTGACACCGTACCTGGTGAGCCGGTTCTACCGGGCGCCGGAGATCATTCTGGGGATTCCTTACGACTACGCGATCGACATGTGGTCGATTGGGTGCACGCTGTACGAGCTGTACACGGGCAAGATTCTGTTTACGGGGCGCAATAACAACGGGATGCTCAAATCGATCATGGAGTGCCGGGGCAAGCTGCCTCCCAAGCTGCTGCGGCGGGGCAGCCTGACGCCGATGCACTTTGACGAGATGCTCAACTTCCAGAGCACGGAGGAGGACAAGGTGACGGGGCGGGTTGTAACGAAGGTGCTGGACTTTAAGAAGCCGACGCGGGATCTCAAGACACGGCTGATGGGCAAAGGGTCAAAGGGGATGAGCGAGAGTGAAAGTAAGGAGTTGGCGTTGTTTGTGGATCTTCTGGATCGGTGTCTGGCGTTGAATCCGGAGAAGCGATGTACGCCGATTGAGGCACTCAAGCACCCATTTTTCGGGAAGCGATGAGAACCATTGGAGTCATTGGGGTGTAACTACGGACGGAGTACAACCATGGCTGGCTCTGGTACGACATACAGTAATAGACAGACTTTTTTGACTATTATTTATTCTCTTGTTCAATCACCGTCTCGAAGCTTTTGCTCCCTTGGTCAGTTGATCACGTTCCTGGACAATGTAGTATTTCTCCTTACCCATGCTTGCACGCCCTAGCGGCTGCACGGGCACGGGAATACCCTAGCCTCTTCCCTTCGCAGAGCCAACAGAACTCGTCGCTGCGACAACCGTCCATGACTGATCATTATCGATGCGTTTATTGATCCTTGTGCCTTGCCTATACGAGTTGAATACAGAGTATACAAACATAGGATCACCGACAGTCTAAGCACATTTATCGCTGGCATTGGGGGGGGGGGGGCACACTGGGCACGCAGGGATCTTTCAGAGGCAACCATACCTATTTCGTGGATCAGCTATCCCGGACGCGAACGGC
>NW_027192376.1:283688-299918 GCF_041956635.1 Thermomyces lanuginosus | reverse complement strand
CCCCCCCCCCTTCTTTTTGGACCTTGAGGCGTTGAACCCTTGTCCTTGGCAAAAATATACACAGGTTATGGGAAATGATGGCTGGTCGGTGTACGAGTAGTGTACTCCATATGCAGTTAACTGTCATTTCGGAAGAGAGGTTTATTATCACCTCAACGGGGTGTGCAATAAGTAATGTCCAATCGCTTTCCGAAATGGTCAGAGGTCCCGGGATCCGATCTCTGCCCAAAACTCCCAACCGCCTGCATTCTGGATATGAAGCCCAAGGAATCAATAACGAACTAATCATCATCATTACCAAAAGTATACAGAGGTCAAGATGGGCCGCGTGACCAGGATGGTATTTTTTTTTTTTTCTTTTTCTATGGAATTTCCATCCCCGACAAACAACGGGAACTACGGTAACGTTCCTGGTTCAGCTGGAGGAAGAAAGGCGGAAAGACGATCCCATTCCCCTGGACTTGGATCAAAGGGCAACCCGGGTTAGAAAATCTTCACCGCTCACATGATGGACTCGATCCGTCGAACTCTCCAATCAGGGAGTGGTGCTTTGCAGTGCCGCTAAAGATTAATTTTGCTCAGCTGAAGGGGGGGGGGCTCTAAAAAGGAGTTTGAGACACCGCCTTGATCGAGAATTCTTCCATCACCATCAAAGTTGAAAGCGGATCGGGTAAAAAAGGTGACTAGTTTAGTTCCAGGGGGGGCGAGCCTGAGGCCATTGCGCTCAGATTCTGTGAGTCAGAATTGGATCAGTCAACCACTCCCTAATCCCCCCTAATCCCCCCTGGGTTAAGGCCATGTCTTAGTCTTCCATGCATCTGCCATGCTGCCATCTGACCACAGACCTCCGTCCACGTCATGCCCTGCTGCGGATTCCGGCCAGGGTGCCCCCCCGTTTTTGTCCAGTCAGCTGGAGCCTCCGGGAACGGGGGGGAGGTGTGCACTTCCACCAATCGTAACCCGGTCTGGGTTGACACGAAGGACGCCACTGCTTGGGATTGTCGATCCGTTGTGGATGGGGGCCTGATATGGATGGCCCACTGCTGATGTGCTCACGGACCACCAAGCGCCGATGATAGCCTCACTTTTTTCCTGCTCGTCTTGCTTGCCTTTGGAATAGCCTAACCTACAAGGAATTAGTCCAATCCATAAACGACGATCCCGGAGGACGGGATGACGGAATAGGCAAGCTTTTCTTGACCCGGTAGAAAAAAAAAAAAAAGAACATTGACATCATGAACGTCTCGAATCTGGACTTGTACAATGCCTTGTCTTAGTGGAGAGGGAGATGCCTCCATCTCTCTCCGTCGGCCACTCCGTCGCCGTTCAACTTGCCAGCCAATCGATCTTGACGTCACAACCCGCCGATAATTTTGGCCTGAGGCCGGGGCGTGCTTGGCGTGCGCAGATTGCTGACATAATCACGCAGACGAAATTCTGATTGATGGATGCCCCGCAAGTGAAGCTGCACTGCATGCATTGCCATATCAAATAAAACACGCAGAACAGGAATCGAAGCGACGAACCAGGTCGCAGAGGCATGGGAGGATGGGAGCAAGTGATCATGCATGCGGCATCGTGCATGGTCGCCTTAGACCGACGGCAGCAACCTGCTCCGGCCAGGGTCGAGCCCCTGGTCGGTGGTCTCTGGCGGTGACTCGGAAGTCGGGAGTCAGGGAAGACACTACTAATCAGAGCGTGCGTTGCGAGGGCGCACTTGCAGAGGTTAAGCAAATGTCAATCTAACGGCGGCACCAACTGCATGGACTGGGTCGAGTCAACTCTGTCGGTACACCCTCCTCAGCGCTTAGGTGAAGAGCGCCGACTCGTATCAGTCGCACCCATGAATGATGAATTCCCGCCACTAGGCGATCAACGACCCAGAATGAGTCAATCGGCCTTGCGTGACTTGACCGGTTTCATTGTCAGGTCCCTGGAATGGCGGAAAAAAAAAAAACAAGCACGAATTCATCAGTCAGCGCGTCATCGTGTGACTGCTTCCAGAGTTCCATCATCCCAGCTCTCGACTTGCCACTGCAGCCTAGGAGATCCAATCGTCGAACCATCACTCCAAGCGTTCGAAGCTAAGACGACGAACGGGGCCTAGCGCTTCGCCACAGGCAGCTCGCCTGTGTTGGCAAGTGGGCGGTGGGCACTGCGCTTCGACGACTCGTAGTTCCAGTCGTCCAGAGGGGGCCGTTAGTCAGCACCAACTCCACTGCGATGGGCGCCATGCGGATTCCAGGTCGGACGAGGCCCGTGTTCCTCCTCTGCTCCAGACCCTTCTGGAGGGGAGGGATCGGCTCAGCCAGGGTTCACATTCGACAAAAATAAGGCTCGCCCTAAACTCTCCCCTCTTTCTTCACACGCACGCTCACTAATCTCGGTCACTGAACGCGCACCACTAAAAGTATTAGCGGCGGCCGCTTGCTCCAGCAGTGCCAATTGCCTATTTGCCCTGCCCCAACAATCGAACTCAATCGACTCCCTCCCCGTTACTCGCTTTTTATTCCTCCTTCCACCCTCTTTCTCAAATGCTTCTTTTCCTTTGAGCGTCTCCTCCGCCTCCCTCCTCCTCCTTTCCCGCCTCCATTCCTTTCTTAACCGGCCTGCAGTCCATCCTTCCTCTTGGCCTTACTTCCTCTTCCTCGTTTCATTTTTTTTTTTTCTTTTTTCGACTCTTCCCGGATTGTGTGTGTGTGTGTGTGTGCGATCCAACCGGGTGCATGTTTCTCCAGAGGCCAGTTGACCTTTACCCGTTTCGGAAATCCGCCAGGCCCTCTTCCTTGACCGCCATCCTCCAACCCACCTTTGTGGATGAGGGTACAAGTACTGCGTACGAATACTCTCCATTCAACCACCTAGGGATTTCCAGGCCGTGACGGGTTCTTTTCCATTGACCATTTTCTTATTTTGGTGTTTGTTGTATTTTTTTTTTTTCCTACTCCCCCACGTGCCGACAAAAGACGATACGACCCATGGTATCGCCTCTTGTGGCACTGGAAACCTTGAATCCACTTTGCCACTAAGTGCTTCTCCTTCCCGATCCGGAAATCTAGTACCATCGCCGTGGCGCTGGAGACCAGGACTTTTTCTTCCCGGAAGGCCCCCCTTTTATTATTATCAGCCCAGGATTAGGACGGTTGACCCGGGAGAGTTTCCTCCGCTGGTCGTTCAGTATTGCTTGTTAGAGATCCGTTTTTGAATTCCCGGCCCGCGGACCTGTCACGTGAGATGTATCCTGCAATGTTGCCGACTCCTCCGCCCTCCCAACCACAACAGCAGCCGCGCACCTGTTCTCCGGAGAGCCGTCTAGGATTGTTGCTGGCCAATCGTCTGGAGTTGACAAGCATCATCGGTGTGGGCGCTTATGGCGTCGTCTACACCGCGGTCGACATTCACACCCATGTGCCCTATGCCGTCAAGGCTCTGAACAAGGCCGGCCTGGACCCCCGGCAGCGCAAGTTCCAGCAGCGGGAGATCAAGCTTCATCACCTGGCCAGCTCGCATCCCAATGTGGTGTCGTTGCTGCGCATTATGGATTCCGTGGATTGCACCTACGTGATCATGGAGTTTTGTCCCGAGGGTGATCTGTTTTCTAGCATCACGGAACGTGGCCTTTTTGTTGGGAATGATATGCTAGCAAAGCGTGCTTTCCTGCAGATTCTGGATGCTGTGCAGTTCTGCCATTCGATGAGTATCTACCACCGTGACTTGAAACCGGAGAATATCCTCGTGACCGACGGTGGCATGACCGTCAAACTGGCCGACTTTGGCCTTGCTACGACGGAAGCGCACACCCCGGATTTTGGCTGCGGGTCGACTTTCTACATGTCCCCAGGTATGTGCTATTGCTTCTTCTTCTTCTTCTTCTTCTTCCTCCCCTTTGTCCGGACTATTTGCTAAGGATCAGATTAGAATGCCAGCAGCCAAACCCCCGGCCCTTCTCCAGCTATGCTTCGGCACCAAATGATGTCTGGAGCTTGGGAGTGATCCTGGTGAACCTCACCTGTGGCCGCAACCCATGGAAGCGGGCCTCCATCGAGGACAACACCTTCCGGGCATACCTGAAGGATCCGGACTTCCTGCGGACCATCTTGCCCATCTCCGCGGAGCTCAATGCCATTCTGAAGCGCATCTTTGAATGCGACCCTACCAAGCGCATTACCATCCCGGAGCTGCGTCGGTTGATCCTGGAGTGCCCAAGGTTTACCACGTCTGCAGCCAAGAAGCCCGAGCAGCTGGCTCCATATGTGTACTGCCGTTACCCGCCGGTGCCACCGGCGCAGTTGACCAGCGCTCAGTACTCTGGCTCTGCAGTTTCGGACACCTCCTTGACGGATGGTGAGACAAACTCCACCGTCTCGTCGGTGTCGGATCGCACCGTCGACTCGGACGAGTGCGCTGGTTTTGAGCCTCAGGTGACGTCGATGGCATTCGATCCGGCGGCATACAGCCTGTGGACCCCCGTTCAGGTGACGGGTCTTCCCGAGAAACCACAAGTTCCTTCTCAGCCAGCCATGGATCCTTTTGTCTCCGTTTACTAAACGGACTCTTCAATGTTTACGACTCACGACTTTACCCGGATTCTTCTTTGAAAAATTTTCCTGCACATACATCGCCGACTATTGTTCTATACTGCCGGGGCGGTTCCTTCTATCTTCCAAGCTTCTAAAAGACGGGGAAGGCGTTTTCTGTTTATTCGGATGGGCTGTCTGAAAATACTTTCTGCACCAAAGAAAAAAAAAAGAAAAAATATACCCTGATGATGAGTCATGCCGCATTTGTTCGGGAGTTGGAGGCTTTCGGTTGATTTGATCTGACACGAACATTTAATGTTTTGGGAGGGAGGCAGGGTTGACAAACATATATACATGTACTATTTCAACACACTACCGGCTTGAACTGGATGTTCGAGCGCAGGTTTTAATGAGCAAGGTCTCGTCTCTTCAACGTTCCTTCCGCAGTGTAGTAGAATCTCTACCGGTATACGGAGTACAAGATGTACCGTCGTGCTGGCTTGGCTCCAGCTCTGGATGTCTCAGATGAAACTTTAGCGTCATGAAACCGAGTGGCAGTGCCTATTGCCGTCAAGGCAAGTCAACCTTCACCTCCATCATACCAAAACTAAGCCTTGTCCCGTGGCAACAATCAGATTGTTTGTGGCAATACACCCTCTGTTTTCTATTTCTGTTTTGTTTCTTCCAGGACTTTGTTATGGTTCCGCCTTCCAGGGGAAACAAGGCGGGTTGGTTCTATTTTCCCGACTCCGCTCCGCCTGCTACAGGACAGTACAGTATTATTTTTTTTTTTTTTTTTTTTTTTTTTTCCTTGCTAATATACCTACGGACCCCGAACCATGGCATTTCGTCATCCCTCTGAACCGCGGGAATTACGTATCCTGTTTTTAAAAACTAATCATACGGGCCGACCGCTGCGGTCCAGAGCGTTGCTCAGTCATTACGTATGTATATATATTTTTTTTTTGTTGCCATCGTTACGAAGGGGGGTTTGAGCTGCAGGCACCAATGTAGTATTATCTGATGGATTGAATTTGGGATGATCACCGTTTTGGCCATCTTGTTGCTTGGGAAATGGTTATCAGATCGATGCAGGCAGCAAGAATGAACGAATGAGGGATTTGCCACAAATGTCGGTGGAAAGTGTACTGTATTGATGGAGGATGGGATCGGCCCTGGATGCAGCTCAGTTTCTGCAAGGGGTAATTATTCCAGCCTCATTCTGAATCCGATCATGAGTGCCTAAAAGGCAAGTTCGTGCAGGGAGTGGAATGACCAGAGATTGAGAGTTACGTGGTGCTCACGAGGATTCAGAAGGGAACCCTCAATTATGGTCGTCGATGCCCCCTTCTCAAGGCGATCACGAACCCAAAAAAAAAAAAAAAAAAAAAAAACGAATTCGATGTACAGAGTATCACTGCCAGCAATGTGATTAAAACTCAGCATCTATACTGACTGCCCGGCCCACTCCCGATGCAGACTCTCCCACATCAACTCACACCGCGTAAGAACCTGCTGCAAGAGATCCTCATCCGCGTAGTATCTTGTCTGGTAGCGTTCCGGTGACGTGAGGACGCAGGGATTTCCATTCACAAACCACTCGTCCTCGACGCTGTAGTCATACTTGTTGTACTCGGGCGGCGAGAAATCATGCGTCACGCCGAGTGCCAAAGTGTTCATGCGGTGGCTGACGGGATCGGTTCTTGCTTGCCATGCTTGCCATGCGTCACGATGACCACCATCATGAAGATGATGTTGGTGGTGGGAATTTCCATCAGTCACCAGCAAATCTGGCGGCGGCCCAATGATTGCTTGGAGCGTCACAAGAACGTCCCTGGACTTGTGGAGGACGCGATCGACCGACGGACTGAGATTATGCATAGCAGGTTCAGGATACATTGTGTAAATGTTGCCATCCTCCGTCGGCGATGGACCAGGAGCCGCGGGTTGAGTAGGAGTAGCAGTAGCATTCGAGCACCCTCCACGGAAGAACAGAATCATCTGGCCCAAAACGGCAAACACGCGCTCCAGCATCGACAGCGACACCAGCAGATTCGAGCACTCCTTGGGACAGACCGGACACTCTGCGAACCTCTGGCAAACCGCCAACGCGGATAGCATCGTGTCCATCATCATGTCGAGCCGGCCGTCCACAGAAGCAGAAGAAGCAACGTCCTGTTCGAGAAAGAACAACTCGTTTTGACAAAGGGTCTGCCTCTCGAGGCAATCGCAGCAGAGCTCGACCGGCGTGGGCGGCCCAGTGAAAGAGTTGTGGTTGAACGACGGTGGTGAAAAGTCAAGGAGTCGATCACTGGAGACTCGTGACAGGTACGTCGCAGTGTCGCTGATCCCCGACGATGATGAAAGGGGCCCGGATTCCGTCGCTGAGAAATCGGGCATGAAGTGATTGTTGCCCGGGCTTGTTGAAATGGGTGATAGGTAGGCGAGAGCGGCTTGGTCCATGTCCATGTCGGGTATATGAAGACTCGTAATTGTCGAGTCCGCCAGCTTTGTCGCCATGAGTTCACACCCGAGACGTGAAGACTCGGCCAATATTAGCCTAAAAGTCAAAGATAAAAAAAAAAGGAAAAGCTAGGCTTCACCTGCTGGTGCACCTCATCCTTTGGGCTCCGGAAGGGCGTCGATATCACAGGCTCCGTCTTCCTTGGTGCGTCTCCTGAGCCATTGCTGCTACTCTTCTGATTCTCCAGCTTCTTTCCCTGAAGCGTCTCGAGCTTTCTCAGCGTCGCCTTGTTCTTGCTCCCCTTTGGCTTGCCTGCGCGGCTGGCGATGCTGTAATGGCAGACGAATCCATGCTTGCCGCAGCGCATGCAAGTGCTTCCTCCAGAACATTTGACCTTGGATTGCCGACAGGGCTCACATGCTGAGCGATATCGTGGTTTTTCCGGTGTAGAGGAAGGCACTGATATCATGGTCCAGGGAGGAAAGAAAGAAATAAATACTATATATCAATGTGCCAATGAGAATCAATGTTTCTTCAGGCCTCAGCCATAAACACAGAAAGTGGCAATGAAATGACTCCGATTCTATCAAGGTGATCCCAGCTGCGGCGTTGTAATTGACAAGCGCTAAATCCAACAACTCTCTTCTATGGACCTCCATATAAATCCAAAGCACCTCACTTCATTAGTTCGGATCTATTCGGCGCGTCGCTCTTCTGGCCGACTTCAATGCAGGCTGATCTTGTCATACCTTGGTCTTGGTCCCTCGACCGACCTTAACCGACATGCGCACATTTCTCATCGCGCGTCGCTTGGCCAACTTGGCGAGAAAAAATGAATAATAGCAAATTCCAACCTCTTGTTGAGAGGGAGAGATAATCCAGTCAGATCACAGGTGAAACGAGGCGGTCAGCCCATCTAAGCCAATTGGAAAAGAAGCACGAGTAGAATTGCCCCTGTCAGTCGCAAATCACACTGGCGAATTCAGACTAGAATATGCCGTAGTGTATGTATGTGATATGTATGGGCAATTGAGAGGAAGACAAGACATGGGATCATGCGCATGCCGCGAGCTCTTTCTCCTGGTGGTACAAAAGCACGCGGGCATCATGTCACAGCGGGCTCAGCATGACTTGGCGCCCCTCGAGTAGATTCGTGCCTGATTGGATGCTAATGCCGCAGTAATGACGTCTTTGACTTGAGAGATCTGATCGGGTCGAGGATCTTCCCGGTGGGGGAGTCCAGATTCATGTACGAGTATGGAGCAACTATCGACGGAGTTTCTCCAGTACCCGTGTGGCATGAACCAGATCGAGGATCATAAACTCAGCCCTATGTTGATCCTTGCCTTTTGAGTATCGGCTAGTGCTTCCGCCTGGCTATGATTCGAATGACCGCGTTCCTTGCTTTCCTTGCATCCTCCATAAACCATGACCATGGATGAATGAAAACGAGGCTAGAAAAAGTCGGACTCCCTCGTGATTCGCCCACATTCTGCATATTCTTTTTTTTTTTCTTTTCCTTTTTATCTGTATGTGCGACACGAAGGAGTTGAAGTGCACCCCCACGCGATTCGCATGGGGTAAAGGCAACCGAGAGAGATCACGCGTGAAATGGACATTTTGACCCCCATTGTTCTTGGAGAGCCATCTGTACTCCGTGCAAAAAGTGCGGTCTGCTGAGAACGCACGAAATGTCACTCTTGTGTTCGATCAGATTTAAGGGCAAAGAAAAAGCAAAGACTATCCGACAAAATAACCTCGTGGTTTGCCCAATCAAACACAACACTTGCTGCCAATGCATGCAATGTATGCTGCGCGCATGCGTTTATTGGAAAGATCGCGTTCAATTAACCCCAATCAAAAACAACGGTTCAGCATTCTTGGGCAACGCCGCTGTGTCGGTAATCAAAGGCGTGCAAGAGTCCAGTGAGATGTGCCACCGCTGCGCAAACCACAAGAACATGGAAGATCTGATGCGAACTGCCCAGGATATCAAATTTGCCTGGATAGAAGCGCTCGGGTACGCGAGCTGCATAGATGGCAGCGCCCAGGATGTAGAGGAATCCCTGCAGCAGCAGCCAACCAAGGCCGATCTGTCGTCGCAACTGGTCTACGCCGAAGAGTGTCCATCCATGCATGATCGGAACTACGGCGGACAACCCCATCGAGACGAACAAGGCGGCTCGATATGGTCGCCAGGGAGGCGTTCTGAAGCTTGGGACTAAGCAGACGCAGGTACAGCACACGGCCAGGGCCATGATCATGGTCCAGTAAGTGGTTTGCAAATGAGGAGCACAGTAGAATCCGTAGTAGACACTGGGGATGAAGCTACCCGTAATCAACCCCACGATCCCAACGTAGTCCAGCGCATTGCCTATCCGCGCAACCTTCGATGAGTGATTGGAGATGGTGTGATAGGTTGCCGACATGCCCAGACAAAAAGCGGCTCCGACAAAGAAGCATGCAAAGACGATAATGTCGGCTGTGCTGGCAGTGTGGTACCGCGGGGCAAGCACTCGGTAGAGTTGGTACCCCGCCGGCAGCGAGATCAAAGACGGTAGTAGGTGCGTGTAGATATTGACTGTCTCGTTGTGGACATAACTCAGTGAGTGGAACGAGACAAGAAAAGACGACGACGCTGGCCGGTACCCCGTCAAGATATGCTGATTGTCTTGCTGCCACGATTGCAGCTCGTCCCAATGGAGGAGCTTTCTCGCAGTCTTGACGGGATGCTTGATAGCCTGCTCTGCCGTGATTTTCCCATCTGCGGGGCTACGCCGTCTGAGATGCTCCGTCATTGTCATTCTGCCGCAGCATAGGTACTATTCCACGCACAAAATGTCAAAGAATAAAGAGATCTGAGCGCGGAAATTCTCGAGAAATTGTTGGGAACTGATATTGTTAGGGCTCCGATAACAACCATCCTGCTTTTGGAAAGTGATAGTACAGATTATGCCGAGAAGCCGCATGGTTCTTTCACATGCCGGCGATGTCGCCGATGTCGGGTACATGAATTTCTGCAAACGAGGCAAACAAAGCAAACTGAACAAACATGTGGCATGCAATCGTCGTAACAATGTGACAAATGCAACATGACTGTTGCCTCTCTGCTGGCTGGGAGCCATGATCATCCTACAACGATGGAGCAGCAGGCTCGCACAAAGCCATCCAACCGACACGGGAAGTGGCAGGGTCGCCGGCAGGGGTCGCAGGGAGGCAGTCACAACCGCCTGAGACCCGTGTCGGACCCATTGACAATCGTGGGCTTCCCATCCAAAGGAGACAAGACGTAGCGTGATCCTTCCAAGCATGACATGTACTTTCTATCTGTTGCCTGACACCAGCGTTTTGTGAACAGGTTACTGAGTTATGACGCGCAGAAGGACTACTACAACAAAATTGTCGAGAGGTACATGCGATTTTGCGCCAACAATTCGCGAGACCTCGACACAGCCTGGACCTCGCTCGTCACCAGCGCTTCCGCCGATCCTACCCGGAACCCCCCAACGGCTCGCTGGGAAAGACCGCCTTCAGCAGCACGAGAGTCCTCGATATCAGGATCATCCGTAACCAACAGCAACACTTTGAGTCCAGGCCCATCAACACCCAAGACCGCTTCTGGAGACGATGACTCCTCATCTGTGCACCACGCAGCTACGGAGCTCTCAACGCTCCTCATGTCGCTGCGTAAGCTTCGCGAGGCCATTCTGGCAACGTCGGCGACCACTCCTGTGCGCTTTGCACAACAAATTTACATCTTCTCGATCCGATTCTCCATTCTGGCCCGCCACCCGCCTTCGTACTTCCCTTCGTTGCGGCACCTGCTCGATCGCTTACACTCGGCGGCACATCCGCTCTCGGCTTCTGAGCTGACAGAGTTCTATTCCTATTTGATTCTGGACTATGCATGTCGGCAGAACGAAATGGCCACTGCATACGAGCTGCTCGTCCACGCGAGGCGGCACCACCGCTTTGAGAACGTGGCTGTGGAGCAGATTCTCGCCGCGCTAACGCATGACAACTGGGTGGCCTTTTGGCGGACCCACAAATCAGTTGATGGCTACATGCGGGCTGTAATAAACTGGGCAACGGACCACGTCACGAGGCAGGCTCTTAAGGCCATCGGTCGTACCTACTTGAGTGTCAATGAAAAGTGGCTGGTGGGGACCTGCACCGGCGACGAGGAGGATCGTTGGACCTGGGAGGAGTTTGCCGAGAAGCAGCAGCTTGGCTGGCAGAAGAACGGCGACTCGGTGATCATCCGCAAGATGAGACCCAAGACTGCCAGCTGATTTGACCGATCAAATCAATTGCGAGGCTGACGATCCTCCTTTGCCAAGATGCATACTTACATACTACGCACTATCATTCTTCCAGCTGCCGAAGCATCCGGATGGTAGACCTGTGATACTGTTAGATGGGCGTTCGGGTTGTATTCTTCGGACGTTTTGTTTCGTCTTTTCTTGTTCATCTTCTCATTGCATTTGATGACTATACATCATAGGCATTGAGTACAACAGGAAGGTATGGGCAGGGGTCGGTAAATTGGGGCCGGGCTGGTTAGGCGTCTCGTTGTGATACGCAAGCGTTTCAGAGATTATGCCGTAATGCCGTAGTTATGATCAGTTATCATTATCGTCTCAGCCTCACTGAGCGATACAGGTCTAGACGTTAAACTGAATTTGAGTCGTCGCGTGCATTCCCTGGCGAGGTCATTCGAAAGCACGATGTATTCTTTTCCGCCGGGAGTTTCTCGGCTCTACGTGCTCCGGGGTTGCGACGAGTTTTCCTAATCCACCAGCTTAAAGTCCGCGCTGTTCCGATCCAGATTCATCTCACCCGCACAGGGCTGCTTCGCCACAGCATCCGCAAGCCGCAGCTTAAGATTCCGCGACCGGTCCGAGCAAAGCTCGTAGATCGTCGCGAGGTTGAACGTCAAACTCTGGAAGGACTGGTTTGAGGAAATAAGTGATTCGAGTAGTGATCGTGACTGGGTTTACACGAGGGTCAGTAAAGGGTAACGGGGAACAGCCAATTGAGTAGCAAGAAACATACCTCGCTCAATTTTCCGATGTAGAGCAGGCATACGGCTAGGTTCTGTTTGATCACGGGCTCCGCTGATTTGCTGGGGTTTCCTTCGAGTAGGGCCTTCCATGCTTCTGCTGCTTCGTCGTAGCGCCCTTCTGTCATCTGGATCATAGGGTTCAGGAACTCAGCCTGGACTGTGTCTGGCTGCGCTTCCTCCAAGACTCGCTTCGCTGCGGCGACGTCCCCAATGCGTAAGTGCAACAGAACCCTTCGGGCTGTCAGTGTGCTATCATTACTAGACTTTTTGGACATTGTTTCCAAAGTCCGCCGCGCAGCGTCTAAATCTCCCAACTCGATAAGCGCGTTTACAACCCGGATGCTCAGATCTTCTAGCCGATCCTGCCAGATCTTCTTATGTGCAGGGTCCAGTCCTGGCTGCAGGAGTTCTCGCCGGGCTTCTAAGCCGAGCTCGTACAGCCCAGCTATACCGCGCCGTGAATCACCGAACCCGATGCTCTGCAGTCGGACAGCCAGGACTCGCAACGGCCAAGGCACGATATGGTATGACCTCGGCGGGCCGTCACCTGCGGTGTCGTTCTCTGCCTGGACGTAATAAAAAGCAGAGTTTAGGTCCTCTAGAGCCTTGGATTCCTGAGCAGCGAGGACCGTATTCCCGGTTAACTGCAAGCACGAAAGGCGTGTGTAGAGCAGAGTGAAAATTGTCTTTGTATCTGTCGGCGCGAGGATTGACGATGTTAACAATAACCCACAAAGATGCGCAGCAATCAAGAAATGCCCCTCTGCGACCAATGCGTTGATCCTACTCAGCGATGTGGTTAACGTTTCGCCAATGGCAAGACCCTGGAACGGAGATCGAAACATTGGCGGCACATCGAGCTGGGAAAGTGGATGGTACAGATCTGGGCGAAGGAGAAACGAGAGGTCTTTCGTGATCGGTAGGTCTCGCGCGGCGAGGATATTGTCCAGCTCCATTCGCAGCGAGTTCAGGTCCTCAAGGGGACTGAACCCCGCGTCGCTGGTCACCGGAGAGCGGATTTCCGATCGCCGAGGGGAAGGCGAAGACACCGCTGCATCGGGCTGAGTAGTGTCACTGGCACGCTCTAGTGAGCTTCCGAGATGTTATGGTAGACTATGGCCGGTGATGTTTGAGAAAAACGTACTCATCGGGCATATCTAGCGGTCCTTTCGTCGAGGACCGCGGTCTGGAGGCTGGGGACGTGTCAGTACTGCATGACTGATCTAGCACAATGCACTCACATCTGGAAACATTTCGACGATGTCCTGTGCCCTGTGATGTCGACATGGTGTCCTGGTAGTTGATCAGATACGCTCATCGTCAACTGTCTTGACGACGAATCACATGTCTCTGATTAAACCGGCCAATCGGGACTCGCCGATCTAAGCCAGATTAGGCTAGAAGTTACGGAGTATATTAAATTAGATAGGTTATTCTGCCAAGGCGGTGTGCATATTCGGAACTGTATGAGCTTCGTGTCATCAACGTCTACGGGGTAGGTTCAGTCAAAAGACTCGTCGCTCCTTGATGACCTAGAGTTACTTTTGATTTTACGTTCGTTTATTTTTGACATCTAGAGAGTCACAATGGGGGAAACCAAGAACAAATACACAGTCATCCTACCGACATACAACGAACGAAAGAATCTCCCTATCATCTGCTGGCTGCTCGAGAAGACGTTTAGAGAGAAGTAAGTTTTCATACGTTTTCATATTATAATGCGAAATTGCAAGCTGATTTATATTCTGTTCAGTGGCCTCGACTGGGAAATTATTATTGTCGACGATGGCTCCCCCGACGGCACACTCGAAGTCGCCAAACAACTCCAACGAGTCTGGGGCGAGAAGCACATAGTGCTAAAACCACGGGCCGGCAAGCTTGGCCTGGGAACTGCGTACGTGCATGGCTTGCAGTTTGCGACGGGCAACTTCGTCATCATCATGGACGCCGATTTCAGCCACCACCCCAAGTACATCCCGGAAATGATCAAGATCCAGAAGGAGACCAATGCAGACATTGTCACGGGGACGCGGTACGCCAAGCGCGGCAATCTACGCGGCGGCGTCTATGGCTGGGATCTCTTCCGCAAGTTCACGTCGCGGACGGCCAACCTCATCGCAGACGTTGTGCTGATGCCCGGCGTCAGTGATCTGACGGGGAGCTTCCGGTTGTATAAGAAGCCCGTACTGGAGAAGGTGATCACGAGCACGCAGAGCAAGGGTTACTCGTTCCAGATGGAAATGATGGTTCGTGCCAAGGCCATGGGTTACAAGGTTGAGGAATGCCCAATTACGTTTGTCGACCGGATCTACGGGGATAGCAAACTCGGCGGTGACGAGATTGTCGAGTATCTGAAGGGAGTGTTCCTTCTCTGGCTCAAGGTTTGAGACCAGGTTAGGGCTGCTGTCTGGAACAGTGCTCTACAGCAAGACTTAGGGACGCATTGCTACGTTTCGCACCAGCGGGATATTCTGTCACGTTTTTGGATTTAATCATGCGCCCTTGTAAATAATGATATATACGTATCCAGCCTACCATTATATCTTGAGATACCGATCAGTTAAGACGGCTGCACCACCTCCTGTAGATAACCAGTGACTCTGGCCGCCAGATCTCTCCGAGCGGCATCTTCATCCGGATTTCCAAGGCCATGAGAGGCACCCGGCACAACACCGCTGAATCGATCCTCCCACACCGATCGTCCCGACTTGTTGGTCGCGGCCGTCCACCTCTGCAGCAGCTTCTCCTTGTCCACCCACTCCGGGACAAACTGATCTTTCCCAGAATATAGGACCAGCAGCTTCGTTTTCAGCAAATTACGTTCGGCAATCACTCCGAAGGTCTCTTCCAAGCGTTGATCAGTCAGATCAGAGCTGAACAGGTCATCTTCCTGCGGGTGTTCTGGGCTATCAGGGCTCGTTAGACTGAGGAACCTCCTCGCAGAGATAGGAGCATCAGAAAGCCCGAGCTTGGAAGTCAGGTTCAGCGGCAGAATGACGTCCAGCCCTTCCGAGTACGTCAACTGCTTCGCCATGCTGACCAACTGCGAAAAGATGCCTTCCAGCTCAGTGGAGGTCACATTGTCGGTCCCTCGCTGTACAATATCTTGGATGGCCTCCCGGTCCGAAACGGGTGCTTGAAGGATCGCTCCGTCGACGGCAGGCCGGACGAGATGCTGAAGTCCATTATCGAAGACCGGATCAACGGGCAGCGGATTTGGCATGTAGAGATAGTGCAGCGTGTCCTGGCTGCCCGTCGAGTGGCCCATGATCACCACCTTGGATGTCGTGCCGTCGCCCAGTTGCGCCTGCTTGTAGTTTCGGACATACTCGACGCATTGGCCAATTTCTTCGACATCGCGACCCAGTCTACTCAAACCAAATCCAGTGTAGGATGATGAGAGCAGAGGTTGGAACAGAGACCATTCCGTGTTCTCAAGGGCTTCTGCGAGTGTCTCCAGGAAAGGGACGGTCAAAAAACCATCACTCAGCCCTCCGATCACGATCAAGCTGTGGGGTTTTGGCTTCTTGTTCTCCGGGTATGTGAATTCAAATACCGTAAGTCTTTCAGCCTGAAACAATCGTGTCAGCTACAGAACAGGCCAGGCGAGTCGGTTCTGTACGAACATATTGGTGAATCACGCCGGGGTGGCGAGTAAATTTCGCAGCAGACGACGCCATGATTGATGCAGTGAAGAGTATCAAGGATAGGATAATCTGCGCGATTGGGCTTGGCATTAACCTAGGTCTGACTCGAGAGCTGTCACAAATCTTAAAGAGACACGCCTGCTTTGCTTATATATTTCTGCTAGCTTGTTCATTGCGGGGTCAACGGCGTTGACCACGCTTTCTTGCATCTAGTAATGACTCAATGACTTTTACATGCACCTCTCTCATACGACCCGGCAGGTGGCATTTCCGGGAGACTCGGACACAGAAGGTGCCGAGTTCGAGACGGTGTGTGGAGCTCCAGGATGGTTGGCCATACTCAGCTGAGATGTCGAAGGCCACCACGGAGTAGGCTAACAGGAATCAGCGAATGTCAATCTAGCGGTACGGCGCCATCAGCTTCGAACCGTCACAAGTCGGTTACTCCTGAGATCCTTCTCGACTCTAACGAAAGATCAAGCCGGGCGACAAAAAGCCCCCTTTGAGGATTTTGCTACCCAACACTGGCATACT